>NC_086361.1:317695-617695 GCF_036324505.1 Eleginops maclovinus
CGCATGGGAGGCTTCCACATGTTGATGAGCTTCTTGGGGAGTATTGGAAATATCATGTCAGGATCTGGACTGCGCTCTGTTCTGGAACTGGTGTATGCCGAGAACACTGTAACGCACATGCTGTCTGGCAAGGCATATGACCGAGCTATCCGTGGGCATCTCTTGGTTGATGCAGCACTGAACACTCTCCTCGCAGAAAGGATACTTGGTACGCTAGTGCCTACTTGTTCGCAGGCTAAGGATGATGGTCCTCAGGGCACTTTAGGAGATGACGAACCAAGTGAAGACGAGATAATGCAAAGCATAGATGATGCACAGGCAGCCATGGATCCACATGATACCGAGTCAGTGTCACAAAGTGTGGGAGCTGGACCAGTTGACCTGTGTGAGCTACGAGACCTGTATGATTCATTGATGAAGGGTGAGGGTTCCACTGAAGATATCCTTTCAGCCCCGGTTCTGGACTCTGTTCGTGACATCATGAATGTTGCCCGACAATCGATGAAGGATCTGCGTACTGCACAGCTATGGCTGCAATACATGGACATGATAGACATTCTGAGGACATTCCTGAGGTCGGAACGCACTGGTGACTGGCGTCTGCACATGCACGCTTTGCACGACATGTTGCCCTACCTGGCAGCTGCAGGCCACAATCTCTACACCAAATCTCTTTACGTCTACCTGCAGCGACTGTCACGACTGTCTATTCAGCATCCCGAGGTCCACCATCAGTTCCAGAATGGATATCACGTAGTGCGGCGCTCAGATCGGTACTGAGCCGGCTTGTCCACAGATCTTCTGATCGAGCAAGTGCTCATGAGAAGTGTGAAAACCACAGGGGGACTGACAAGGGGTCGTGGCATGAGCGAGTCGCAAAGGATCACATGGCTGCTGTCCACCCCCATATGTGCAGAGGTCAACATGGCCTTGCAAGACTACATATCAGTGCAGTATGGGACCAGTGACCAGCACAAAAAACAAAGAGCAGCTCGACAAGCACGGGACACAGATGACACGCACAAACTCATTGGCTACCTGTCATCAAAGGATCCCTTTGGAAACGATCCAACTCTGCAAAGCATTGACACTGGCATCACAGCTGGAGATTTGGTCAATGCTGACCAAGCAGCGTCAGTGGGCAGGAAGATCTTAGATGGAATGGTTGACAAAAAGGTTCTTGATCACACGTTCAAGAAAAAAAATCAGGTTGTGACTTTTGACACACATTCATCAGTGAAAACTGGCAAAGAATCTGTTCTGATAGATCCACAACTGTTGTTCCAACGTCTGAGTATGGCAGGATCACGCTGTGATGACCTCACTGATGTCTTCAAGTACGAACTATGCAGTTACCCACCAGCACTGTTTCAGACCATTTATATCCTGCTTGAGGCCGACAAGCCAGCGCTAGCTGAGGCCATTTGGAAACAACTCCCCCTTGCCGTTCGCAACACAGTGCTGCCACAGAATGTGCAATATGTTCTGGATGGTGGGGCATTGCTACACAGAATTCCTTGGAATTCTGGCGAGACCTATGAAGGAATCTCCAGTCACTACGTACGATATGTTAGAGACAGGTATGGTAACGCTGTCATAGTGTTTGATGGATATGTGAGCGCACCCTCCACCAAAGATGTAGCGCACAGCAGGCGCGTTCGATCTCACAGCAGTCCCCTTGTCAACTTCACAAAGGACATGGTATGTACTATGAAGAAAGATAACTTCCTTGCCAACCAAACAAATAAACAACGCTTCATCAATCTACTGAGTGATGACCTTCAACGGCAGCACAACGATGTTCTTCATGCAAGGGCAGATGCAGATGTCCTCATAGTGGAGACAGCCATTGCATGTGCAAACACCAAGGACACTGTGCTAGTTGGCGATGACACCGATCTTCTTGTTCTCCTATGCAGTCGTGCTGGGCCCACATCACACAACCTGTTCTTCCGACCTGAGCCTAAGGTGACGTCAAGGAGGCAAGCAAGATGTTGGAATATCGGGCAAGTGCAAAAGACAGTTGGACGCCATGTGTGTGACAAGCTTCTTGTCGCACATGGACTCCTGGGTTGTGATACCACGTCAAGACTGTACTCAATTGGCAAATCAGCAGCTTTGAAGAAGCTGAACTCCAGTGCGTATTTCTCCGAGCTTTTGGCAACGTTCAACACTCCTGGAGCGTCGAAAGAGGATGTCATGACAGCTGGAGAGAATGCCCTGGTTTGCTTGTATAATGGCCAGCCCGGGGAAACACTGGACATGCTGAGGCTTCAACGCTTCTGCCAGAAGGTTTCAACAAGCACTGTCAGAGTTGAGCCTCGTACCCTGCCCCCTACATCAGCATCTGCAAAGCAACATTGCCTACGGGTGTATGTTCAGGTTCAGCAGTGGCAAGGAGTTGGCATGGATGCCAATGGTTGGGGATGGGCTATCCGTGACGAGAGAATGGTTCCCGTTATGACTGAGATGAAGCCTGCTCCAGATTACCTGCTAGATGCCATCCACTGTGGCTGCAAAGCAGACTGCAGCACCCGACGATGCAGCTGTCGCAAGTACAGCCTGGAATGCTCTTCCGCCTGCAGTGAATGCAAAGGACTTCACTGTTCTAATGTGACCTTGCCAGAACCAGAAAGTGATCCAGAAGAAGATTAATAATTTGTCAATGTGGTCTGGTACATGGAGATGTTCATTCAATTCATTCATTCAGATATCGTTTTTTGTTTTTCAGGATTTTTCTTGTAATAAAAGAATGCTGAAATGATTATTGCTCTACTTCTTTTCATTGAATTTTCATATCTTCAAGAGATAATTACAGGAAATATCAAGGTTCATGTTTCCATATTCAAGCAATGGGGCAGGAGAACATGAACACCGACAGAAATGTCGTACCCTACCCCCCAAAATGCATTACACTTTGAAGCTGGCATGTGGTTAAAATACATTATAACTCCATTGAAGCAATGTTTATATACTAAGATATGAACCTGTTCAGATAAAGCCATCACATTGCAGGCCTCAGGGACATAAAATTGCAAGATCTGATTAGGATTTATCAAGAAAACAGTTGTTAAAAACAGTTGTCTAAAATATACACTGAAAATTGTATGCAGATTTTCTCTTAAAACCTTCTCTTAAGGATTGCAAAATTTGGGAATGTTCCAATGCTCCAATTTTCCTTGACTTTTAGTATGTCATTCTCCACTACATTTGACATTGAAAAATGTCTGTTTCATTACTATTGCAATTTGTGGTGGGTTTGACCCAAAAATGGCATAGAATGACTGGCCTATGAGGCCAACAATAGAGCTGGCAAGCTACTGGCAAAAACAAAAACAAAACAAAACAAAGCAAAACCAAGATACAGGCGGATAAGCAGCGAACAGTCCACACCAGCGTCCTCTCTCACGCTGGAAAGACATCCGCTGTCATCTCTCCTGTCCTGTCTATTCCTCTATGAAATTTCTCTCTCTCTCTCTCTCTCTCTCTCTCGCTCTCTCTCTCTCCCTCTCTCTCAGTTTACCCTTTAATCTTGTGCTCTTTCTGGGATGTTTGGGTTTCATGCTTGAAGGCCTCTCCTTACATCCTTTAAATCCATTTATGGCTCACCGTTTACAGTGTGATTCAGTACATGAAAGGCTACCTGCAGCAAAAGCACTCAGGCTTATTGAAAACACTTTCTTTGATGACAGCTGTAGAAGTTTCCAGTTTGTGTGGAGGAAATCTTCTGATTATACCAACCTCCATAATTACAGCGTGATCTGCAGTGAGCGTGATATTGAAACATCATAAGAACCTAGCAAGGCTGTCCAACGATATTATCTCCAACCGAAACCATGTTCCGAACAGAGAATATGAGCTGCTACCATCTAATCAGAGATACAGGGTCCAATGAAGTCAGACTGAAACTCTTGTTTGTGCACCATCAATCCTAAATACAGAGCTGAATCCCAGATCTAGTGCACGCTCAAGAGAAGATCTCACCAGAGTAAATACAGAGGGTTCACCACACATTGTAAACCTTTAGTGAGCCTCAAATCACATCTAGAAAAGCATGTACAGATTTGGAACAAACTCCTATGGACATCCTCCCTTGTATTTATTGATGAGAGGAATGCTGACAAAAGCAACAGGATGAACGCTGCAGGGTTTTCGGGCAATATTATCTGCTCATATTCATCCAAATGCTTCAGAACTCATTGTGCGGTGCTTCACAGTGCAGATGGACAATGACCCGACACATACTGCAAAAGCAACCAAAGAGTTTTTTAAGCAAAGAAGTGGAATGTTCTGCAATGGCCAAGTTACTCACCTGACCTGAATCCAACTGAGCATGCACTTCATTCTCTGAAAATAAAGCTGAAGGGAAACTGCCAAAAGAACAAGCAGGAATTGAAGACAGCTGCATTAGAGGCCTGACAGAGCATCAGCAGGGACCAAATCCAGCGTCTGCTGGATTTAAAGTCACAAATGGATTTATGATTATGTTACACTGTCCAATTACCTCTGGTCACTTTAAAAAGGGTCACCACTTATAAAATGTACTGTAATTCCTACACCATTCACCTGATTTAGATGTATGTACCCTAAAAATAAAGCTAAAAGCTCAATGTCCAAATATTTATGCACTTGACTACATATCAAACAATAACCCTTATCACCTAAACCTCCTCTAATCAAAACCACAATTTCAATTTCTTCAAAACATGAGCATGTGTTCTCTATCCAAGAGGAGCATATAGTCAGGTAAAGGTGGTATCATGGTATTACAAGCACTGCATTACTTTCATGTCTCTTCTGCCTGCATATATAATCCATAGTATTATTTTTAAAAATAATTATTTGGGCAACCATTGCCTTCAAAGTGACAGATGAGAAATGGGGAGACGGGATGACGCGCGGCAAAGGGTCTCAGGCTGGATTCGAACCTGGGTCCACCGCATGGGGATCAAACCCCATTGTATGGCCGCCAGCTCGACCCACTTAGCTATATGATGGCCAACCTAGTATTTTTACTCAGTATTTTTTTTTTTTGACAGCATACCAACCTAATTTTTTCAATGACAGTGAAATATGTGCATTTCTGGCAACATATGATTTCAAACTAAATGTAAACCACATTACACAGAGCGGAATCACAGCAGCTTTGTCAATGCTTTAGCTCTAGTCTGAAAATTGTCGGACTGCATGTCAACATTCCAGAAAACATGGCACTAAGCAGAGAGGATTTTAGGGGGTTCTATAAGGCCCCGGAGAAACAGTTTTTGTCGCAGTGTCCACAAAGCTACTTTATTTGAGTGGGACATTTGTGTTGGCATTAATGTGAGAAGTAACACGTATTTATTGAGAAATAAAAATGTTAGGAACCCCACATCTAAATGTTACTATTAGCCATAAGTTTAACATAAATGTGCTGAGTATGTTTTAAATTATTGTGCGCGGAACACTTTTCACATATCTGACCACATGTTATGCACTGCTGCACCTGGAACTTTCGAAGTTTTTCCTGTGTGTTTTCTTTCTTTACTGTGTTCTCTGAAGAATGGCTGGTTCTCTATTTTCCTCTCATGAAGGGAACCCTGATGTCACCCCTCAGATGATGAATGTTGGCGGGTCAGTAATTAAAACAGCAGGCCTCAACGTGCTCCTCTTTCTCACCAACAGAAGTCTATTTCCTCTCCTCCTTCAAAGCCAAGAATGAATGGGAGGAGAGCCATCTGTGGAAGAGGTGCATGCTGGGCGCAGCAGATTGTAGCGAGGTAGGAGAAAAGGAGGAAAAGTAATGGAAAGATGGAAGGGAAGATGTAGGAATGATGTATAGAGAACAATAGAAATATTACAGAAGGAGAAGAGACCAAGTGTCATGCCAAGTAGATTACTTTGTGTAGCCATGACACTTCAAGGAAACCAAGCGAAGGGAGAGGAAGCAAAGAAATTAGTTTTTAAGAGCAATGGGACGTCTTTTCCTCGGATTGTCACGGGAAGAGACGTCCATTTGTGATGACGCCAGTACAGCTGGATCATCTGACAGCATCCACTTTGTTGGTAGATGATACACTACAGTGGGGCAAAAAAGTATTTAGTCAGCCACCAATTGTGCAAGTTCTCCCATTTAAAAAGATGAGAGATGCCTGTAATTTTTATCATAGGTATACTTCAACTATGAGAGACAAAATGAGAAAAAAAATCCAGGAAATCACATTGTAGGATTTTTAATGAATTAATTGGTAAATTCCTCTGTAAAATAAGTATTTGGTCACCTACAAACAAGCAAGATTTCTGGCTCTCACAGACCTGTAACTTCTTCTTTAAGAGGCTCCTCTGTCCTCCACTCGTTACCTGTATTAATGGCACCTTTTTGAACTCGTTATCAGTATAAAAGACACCTGTCCACAACCTCAAACAGTCATACTCCAAACTCCACTATGGCCAAGACCAAAGAGCTGTCAAAGGAGACCAGAGACACAATTGTAGACCTGCACCAGGCTGGGAAAAGTGAATCTGCAATAGGTAAGCAGCTTGGTGTGAAGAAATCAACTGTGGGAGCAATTATTAGAAAATGGAAGACATACAAGACCACTGCTAATCTCCCTCGCTCTGGGGCTCCACGCAAGATCTCACCCCGTGGGGTCAAAATGATCACAAGAACGGTGAGCAAAAATCCCAGAACCACATGGGGGGACCTAGTGAATGACCTGCAGAGAGCTGGGACCAAAGTAACAGAGGCTACCATCAGCAACACACTACGCCGCCAGGGACTTAAATCCTGCAGTTCCAGACGCGTCCCCCTGCTTAAGCCAGTACATGTCCAGGCCCGTCTGAAGTTTGCTAGAGGGCATTTGGATGATCCAGAAGAGGATTGGGAGAATGTCATATGGTCAGATGAAACCAAAATAGAACTTTTTGGTAAAAACTCAACTCGTCGTGTTTGGAGGAGAAAGAATGCAGAGTTGCATCCAAAGAACACCATACCTACTGTGAAGCATGGGGGTGGAAACATCATGCTTTGGGGCTGTTTTTCTGCAAAGGGACCAGGACGACTGATCCATGTAAAGGAAAGAATGAATGGGGCCATGTATCGTGAGATTTTGAGTGAAAACCTCCTTCCATCAGCAAGGGCACTGAAGATGAAGCGTGGCTGGGTCTTTCAGCATGACAATGATCCCAAACACACCGCCAGGGCAACGAAGGAGTGGCTTCGTAAGAAGCATTTCAAGGTCCTGGAGTGGCCTAGCCAGTCTCCAGATCTCAACCCCATAGAAAATCTTTGGAGGGAGTTGAAAGTCCGTGTTGCCCAAGCGACAGCCCCAAAACATCACTGCTTTAGAGGAGATCTGCATGGAGGAATGGGCCAAAATACCAGCAACAGTGTGTGAAAACCTTGTGAAGACTTACAGAAAACGTTTGACCTCTGTCATTGCCAACAAAGGGTATATAACAAAGTATTGAGATGAACTTTTGTTATTGACCAAATACTTATTTTCCACAATCATTTGAAAATAAATTCTTTAAAAATCCTACAATGTGATTTTCTGGATTTTTTTTTCTCATTCTGTCTCTCATAGTTGAGGTATACCTATGATAAAAATTACAGGCCTCTCTCATCTTTTTAAATGGGAGAACTTGCACAATTGGTGGCTGACTAAATACTTTTTTGCCCCACTGTATTTAAAACAGTGTAAACTGAGGAGTTATTCCCTTTAATGTGATATCTTCACTAGATAGACTACACAAACCTCCTGCTTACCTACAAAGCCTTCCACAACCTGGCCCCCACCCATCTGGCTGACTACCTTCAGGAGAACCCCCCCCCTCTCGCTACATTCTGACATGTCCCCTGCTACTGTTCTTTTGTACTGTTTTAAACCTTTCTTTACACTATTTTATGAGTTGTAAGGTGCCCTTGGGTGGCGGCTCTAAATAGAATTAATTATTATTTTTATGATACTAAAAATGGCGGGCAGACGTGGTGTGTTGGCAGCGGCTCTCTTTTACGCACTCATAACACGTTTTCTGGGAAGCTAAGCACTCACATGAACGGGGATTGCTTAGCTTTGATGAGTACTCATACCTCACAAAAGCAGTTTGGACTTGGTCAACATTAGTTTTGTTTACCACCTTTATCAACCCTGGCATGGGAATGAAGGGCCCAAACAAACAATTCACCAAAACAGATCAAAGAAGGGAACGATTCATCATGCTTTCTGTCTGCTTCTGACGTTCATCAATGCCCTGGCCCAATGATCCACACTGAACTCGGTTACAGCATGTAACTTGCCTGTCTTACGGATACAAACTGCTGTCACAAACGCTGTACATATAATGTCTGATTACCCACCTAATCTCCATGCCTGTTCCTTGGAGGTCTCTGGAAATGTATTGACTACAATTGCCGCTCAACCAAGATCACAGGCTGGGCCTGGTCTGACCGGTGTGGAGGAAGAAGGAGAGCAGCGGTCGCTGAAACAGTGTGCATACTCACTAACCCCCGAGTTCGCACGGCAGCAACTCCATTACACAGACGACTCCCGAATCTTCACTGACGAGACCCTACGGATCGCCACGCCAAGGGCGATCGTTATCCAGTCCCCGGGCAGTGCACAACCAAGCGATCTGAAACCAACAAACTCCGTTCTTCCTGTTAACACTCTGCGATGGTCCAGGAAAGCATGGGCCAATCAAGAACTCGCTCAGAACAGGAGTCGGGGCCGCTCGACGGAAAGCCGCAGGATTAAATCCAGCAATTAAAAAATTGCAAAAATTCTACTTCCTTCAAACAGTGAACAATCCCAGAGTGCTGTGGGACCATCATGCAAAACCCAGTGGTCTGCTGGGGGGTCATTTGAATATCCACAGTCTTATGTTTGTCAGAGACTTGGTTAAATAAAAATTCCCCATCCTCAGCCATACATATATTCCTGGCTATAATGCTTTCAGGAAAGCTAGAGCTGTGGGCAGGGGTGGGGGGTTACTGTTTTATATCAAATTCCACATATCATGTAATGAGGTTCAATGCTCTGCTGAGAATGAGCTTGAGCATATCGGTATTAATGTTAGCCTCTCACCACAGATGTCTTTCATTCTCATTGGAGTGTACAGACCACTATCTGTAAAAGCTATTTTCTTTGACAAATTAGAAATAATGAAGTAGAATCTTTATTGTCACATACATGCACACAGCAGAGCACACACAGTGAAATTGGTCCTCTGCATTTAACCCATCCTAGTACTAGGAGCAGTGGGCAGTTAACGTGCAGCGTCCGGGGAGCAATGGGGAGGGGGGATTGGAGGTGTCAGGTGCCTTGCTCAAGGGCACCACAGCAGGGCCCAGGATGTGAACTGGGACCTCTCCAAGTGGCAGTCCACTTTCCATATTTCAAGTCTGTTTGGGGACTTGAACCGGCGACCCTACGATTCCCAGTCCAAGCCCCTGACTGAGCCCCTGCTGTACCAAATGCTTGGGGAATGCAGTTTTGCTAAGGAAATAGTATTAATGGGTGACTTCAATGTTAATTGGGAGGACAAAGCAAGCAATAAGGCATTAGAACGGGTATCAAATAAGTTGATCTCACACAATTAATTGAACTTTCGCTAAGCCCCACCCCCCTTGGTTATTGTTGCTAAGTCCGACCAAATTGTTACTTTCAACATGGCGTTTTTGACAGCTCTTCCAGCTGAACTGCTGTCCGGCTTTTACAAAGCAGCAAATTGTCATGATCCTTGTTTCCTGTCTGTTTCCTGTTTTATTTTGAAATGTTTTCCCTCTGTTGTGTCATGTGTAGTTTCACTTCCTGTCTTTTGGTTTTCCTGATTGTTTCATTGTTCTCACCTGTTGCCCTCGTGTTTCTGCCTCCTCTCCCCAGCTGTGGCTTGTGTTGTGATAACTGTCTTTTTATTTAGTCCTGCTTTCCCTTGTGTTCTCTGTCAGTTCGTTATCGTCTTTCATGTGTTCAAGTCAAGTGTTTTTCATGCCCTGGATGTTACCACGATCTCGGCTCAAGTTTTGGCCCTAGCAGCCGCGTTCCCGGCTGCAGTTCTGGCCCTAGCAGCCATGTTTCCAGGCCAAGCCCTGGCCGCCATGCTCCCAGCTGCAGTCCGGCCCACTCCAGCCCCTGCTGTCCTGTCGGCGGCCCGACTGACTCCAGCCTCGCCTTTCCTGTCGACTCCGGCCTCGCCTGTCCAGTCGATTCCGGCCCCGCCTGTCCTGTTGTCTCCGGCCTGGGCTGTCCAGTCGACTCTAGCCTGGCCTGTCCTGTAGTCTCCGGCCTGGCCTGTCCTGTCGACTCCGGCCTGGACTGTCCAGTCGACTCCGGCCTGGCCTGTCCTGCCGACTCCGGCCTGGCCTGTCCTGCCGACTCCAGCCTCGCCTGTGCTGTCGACTCCGGCCTCGCCTGTGCTGTCGAATCCATCCTCTCTGGTCCAGTCGATTCCAGCCTCGCCTGCCCTGTCGACTTCGGCCTCGCCTCGGTCTCGCCTGTTCAGTCACCTCCAGTCTCGCCTGTTCCTGCTCCGTTGGGGGTCCCGCCTTCACCTGTTCCGATGGGGGTCCCGCCAACAACTGTTCCTGCGCCGTTGGGGGTCCTGCCATCACCTGTTCCGATGGGGGTCTCGCTAACACCTGCTCCTGTCCTGTTTGGGATCCCGTGGAGACCTGTTCTGCCGGGGTCCAGCCGACATCATGTCCTGCTCCGTTGGGGGTCCTGCCGTCACCTGTTCCGATGGGGGTCCTGCCAACATCTGCTCCTGTCCTGCCAGTGGTCCCACCAATACATGTCCCTTTCCAGTCCCGACTCAAGCTCATGTCCTGCTGACGCCAGTACTACCGGGGACCCAACCGACGCCAGTACCACCAGGGTTCCCGCAGAAGCCATCTCCTGCCTCTTCAGGGGTTCCGCAGACGGCAGTACCAACTGGGGTCCTGCACACAAGAGCTCATGTCCCGTCGGGGGTCCCGCCGACAGGTGCTCTTCTCTCCTCGGTGGCCCTGCTGTCACCTGTTCCGATGGGGGTCCGCCAACACCTGATCCTGTTCCGTTAGGCTCCTGCCAAAACCTGTTCCTGCTCCAGGTCCCCCGGAGCGGTCCCGCAGCTCTCCAGAGGGGTCCCACAGCTGCCTACACTGTCCTCGAGCATGGTCCTATCGTCCTCCAGCCCCTCGGCCTACAGCCCGTCGCCCTCCAGCCTATCGTCCAGAGGCGTCTTACCGTCCCACAGCCCGTCGTCCAGAGGCGTCTTGCCGTCCTCCAGTCCGTCCTACAGCCCGTCTTCCAGAGGCGTTTCGCCGCCTTCCAGGCCGTCACCCGGAGCTCTCCCGTCGTCTTCCGGAGCTGTCTCGCCACCTTCCAGGCCGTACTCCGGAACTGTCTTGCCGCCCTCCGGAGCTATTCCACAAAGACATCCTTCTCGTCCTCTGCCTTGCCCCCCGGTCGTCCGCCCGAGACACCCTTCATGTCCTCTGTTTTGCCCCCGAGCCGCCTGCCGGTAGATGTGGATGTTACCTAACTTTGTATTTTTGCAAAACAGCTTTGGAATAAATTTCGCCTTTTGTTTGTACCCATACCTGCCTCCCTTTTTGCTGCACTTGGGCCCTATTTCCCCAAACCCTGACACAAATGCTGTTTCTGACCCAAGTAGACAGAGAGGTTTACAGAATGCCTTTGAGGGTTACATACAGGACATCAAGGTTACAAAAAATGACTATAATGGAGCATAAAAGCGTATATATCACAATCAAAAAGAGATTTGCCACATCAGCTGATGATCCAGACTGAGGCTGGCACACATGATGTCAAGAGCAACACCGTTCCTGTAAAGCTGGGTAGGTCTATATATTCGCTATTATCGTCATTATTATAAAGCAAAAGCAAAAAACACGTATAACATTGTATAGCCTTATATGCTAGCGTATCATAACCATAATACGCAACATTAGCAGGCTAGCTGTAATTAATGAGGTGCTCTGTTGTTAGCTCCGCAGGTTCTGCGCCCACATCCTCGGGCTTATCCATACCCTGGACCTCTGTAAGACACAAAACGCCAACATGTCTGTAGGCTTAGAACTACAGTCCTCCACAAGCTTACCACGACAGTGGCATAAACCCAGAGGTGTCAAAGTAACACCACAGCCCGTGACAGCAATCATTGTGGCCAGGGCCAAGACAGACAGAAAAAGGCGACCCATCTTCTGCCAATACAACAACGACAGGTAAGAAAACGCTTTTGGTTTTTAACAAACCTTATTTCCTTCTTCCACATAGTAAATAATTCAACTTACTGTTATGGGATGAAGCCTGTACTCCAGATCAGATATCATAATTAGGAAAGTATAATTTTGTATTGATCATATTGACACAAGTAGACATGTCTGATTTGTGTATCTTCACAGGGCCATGTCTGAGGTCACAGATCAGGATATTTTGTTGTTGAGGGAACTGACAGACACCTATGAGCTACATAGCACCAAGCAAAACCCCAATAGATGTAGAATTAGGTCAGGAGAAGTATCCTCTTGGAATTGGCTTGAGCTACCCGGTAAGCAGTTCATCTTAAACTGATAAAGATTAGGACTTCTTATCATTTGCAGGGAGAGATTTTATTAAATCCATCCATCTTCTCCCACTTATCCGTCAGGGTCGCGGAGGTAACAGCTCCAGCAGAGAGCCCCAAACTTCTCTTCCCTGGCCACATCAGCCAGCTCTGACTGGGGGATACCAAGGCGCTCCCAGGCCAGCGAAGAGATATAATCCCTCCACCTGGTCCTAGGTCTACCCCTCGGTCTATTCCCAGCTGGATGTGCCTGGAGCACCTCCCTAGGGAGGCGCCCAGGTGGCATCCTCACTAGGTGCCCGAACTACCTCAACTGGCTCCTTTCAACACGAAGGAGCAGCGGTTCTACTCCGAGTTCCTCCCGGATGACTGAACTTCTCACCTTATCCCTAAGGGAGATGCCAGCCACCCTGCGGAGAAATCCCATTTTGGCCACTTGTATCCGCAAGCTCGTTCTTTTGGTCATGACCCATCCGTCATGACCATAGGTGAGGGTAGGAATGAAGATGGCCCGGTAGACAGAGAGCTTTGCCTTCTGGCTCAGCAGTCCTTAGCCCACCGAACTGCAAACCCCCTCCCCCACGACTACGGCTCCAAATCCTGTCCATGAACATCACAAACAAGATTGGTGACAAAGCGCAGCCCTGGCGAAGGCCAACACTCACCGGAAATCGGTCCAACGTGCTACAGAGGACCCGGACACAGCTCTCGCTTTGAGAGTACAGAGATTGGATGGCCCTGAGCAGAGACCCCCTCACCCCATACACCTGCAGCACCTCCCACAGTATCTCCCTGGGAACCCGGTCATACGCCCTCTCCAAATCCACAAAGCACATGTAGATCGGATGAACGTACTCCCAGGCCCCCTCCAGGATCCTCGCGAGAGTAAAAAGCTGGTCCGTCGTTCCACGACCAGGACGAAAACCGCATTGTTCCTTTTCAATCTGAGGTTCGACAATCGGCCGGACCCTCCTTTCCAGCACCTTAGAGTAAACTTTCCCGGAGAGGCTGAGTAATGTGATGCCTCTGTAATTTGCACACACCCTCTGATCCCCCTTTTTAAAAAGGGAAACCCCGGTCTGCCACTCCTTCGTTACTGTTTCCGACTTACATCATTGTTGAGGACGTGTCAACCATGACAGTCCCTCAACACCCAGAGCCTTCCGCATTTCTGGGGCTTTGCCACTGCGGAGTTGTTTGACTACATCAGTGACTTCCCCCCGTGAGATTGGAGTTGATCCCCCTTCATACTCCAGCTCCGCCTCTAACAAAGAGGGCGGAGTTGTCGGGTTCAGGAGTTCCTCAAAGTGTTCCTTCCACCGCCCTTATACCCGATCAGTTGAGGTCAACAGTGCCCCACACTTACTGTACACAGCTTGGATGGTTCCCTGCTTCCCCCTCCTGAGGTGTCGGGAGGTTTTCCAGAAAAAACCTTGATGCCGACCGAAAGTCCTTCTCCATGGCTTCTCCGAACTTCTCCCACACCCGCTGCTTTGCCTCGGCCACGGCTGAGGCTGCTGCCCTTCGGGCCTGTCGATACCTTGCAACTGCGTCACGAGTACCCAGGGATAACATATCCCGGAAGGCCTCCTTCTTCAGTTGGATGGCTTCCCTGACCACCAGTGTCCACCAGGAGTCCACCTAAGACCTTGAGACCTCAGCTCCCTGCCGCAGCTTCAGCAATAGAGGCTTTGAACACCGCCCACTCAGGTTCAATGTCCCCAGCCTCCACAGGGATGCCTGAAAAGCTCAGCTGGAGGTGTGAGTTGAAGGCCTCCTGGACTTGGGATTCCTCCAGACATTCCCAGTTCAACCGCACTACACGTTTGGTCTTACCAGGTCTGTCAAGACACTTTCCCTGCCACTCGACCCAACTCACCACCAGATGGTGATCAGTTGACAACTCCGCTCCTCTCTTCACCTGAGTGTCCAAAACATGCAGCATCAGGTCCGATGATACGATAACAAAATCGAACATGGACCTTCTGCCTTGGGTGTTCTGGTACCAAAGGTGAGCCCCACCAGATCCAACTGGTAACGTTCCACCTGCTGCACAAGCTCCGGCTCCTTCCCCCCCAGAGAGATGACGTTCGATTTCCGCAAAGCCAGCTTCTGCCGCCCGGGTCTGGTCCGTCGAGAACCTCTGCTTTCACTGCCACCCTACTGGCAGCGCACCCGACCCCATCGCTGTTTCCCGTAGGTGGTGGGCCCGCGGGACGGGGAAGCAGAGGTGTTGCCCCACGTTGCTTTTTCGGGCTGTGCCCGGCCACCAGACGCTCGCCGACGAGTCCTCCTTCTGGGCCTGGCTCCAGAAGGGGACCCCGGGCTTCCTCCGGGCCGGGTATCCTCGCTTTCAAGGGTGTTTTTCATGAGGTCTTTTGAACCAATCTTAGTGTGGCCCCTTACCTAAGACCAATTTGCCATGGGAGACCACAAAGTTCCACACAACACAGCCCCAAGGTTCATCAGGGCACACAAACCTCTCCACCACGATAAGGTGCTGGTTCTCTTTTTAAAAGTACTAAACATTACTTTCTAAAAATGTGGTAGTAATTACTGAACACAGAAAAAACCTTTCGTTAGTGTTTGTCAAAGAAGTGGCAAACATTTAAATTACATACACACAAATATTGATATTTTTTAAACTCATTGGTGATGGACTCTGCTGGTCCATAGGCAGAGGCTAGGCCACTGAAGACCTGACATGGACTCATCACACATACACCATCACCAAAACAGTTCAACAGCGGCTCTTCTTCTTCTGCAGGCTGCTGGGATTCAACATGGAATCCAGGGTACAGGATATGAAAGAGAGCATCTTGACCGGCTGCATCACGGCAGTTGCACCGCCTTCAGCCGTAATGCTCTACAGAGGGTGGGAAAAACTGCACAGCACATCACCAGGACGGAGCTGCCAACCATGGAGGACCTCTACTCCCAGCAGCTCAGGAAGAAAGCCCACAGGAATATAAAAGAAATATTTGCTTTCTGTTCTTTATATAATTATGTTGCATTGTTAGAGGAGCCTGGGACTTCAATTATCATTGCCATTTCAAGGTTTCAAGGTTTCAAGGTTTTATTTGTCATATGCACAGCAGATACAGCGTATATGTTGGCAATGAAAATCTTATGTCGCGTGCTCCTCCAACAATTCCACATACATGGTGCAAATAACATAAATAAAATAGTGCAAAAAGAGAGAAGAATATTTACAGTAACAACAATAAAGATTTGAGGATGTGAAATATATACATATGTGGAATACATTGAGAGTATTTAAATACTTTACACTGTTGAATGAGGAGGTATGGACAGATGCATATATTACGTATAACAGATGTATATGGCAGATATGTACAATATATGGATATGTGTACTATAAACATATGTATGGCAGATGTGTATAATATACAGTATATATATATATATATGTATGTACTATAAACAGATGTGAGTAGACATTCACACAGCTCAGGAGTTCAGTAGTCTTATAGCCTGTGGTATAAAACTGTCTCTGAGTCTGGTGGTCTTGGTCCGGATGCTGCGGTACCGTCTGCCAGACGGCAGCAGACAGAACAGATTGTTGCTGGGGTGATGGGGGTCCTTTAATATCCTACCGGCCTTCTTCCTACACCGCTGGGTGTAGAGGTCCTCCATGGATGGCAGCTCCGTCCTGGTGATGTGCTGAGCAGTTTTCACCACCCTCTGTAGAGTCTTACGGTTGAGGGCGGTGCAACTGCCGTACCAGGCGGTGATGCAGCCAGTCAGGATACTCTCGATGGTGCACCTGTAGAAGTTGCAGAGTATCCTGGAGTCCATGTTGAACTTCCGCAGCCTGCGGAGGAAGAAGAGCCGCTGTCGAGCCGTCTTGGATATGACCCTGGTGTGATGTGTCCATGTCAGGTCCTCACTGATGTTTACCCCGAGGAACCTGAAGCTGCTGACTCTCTCCACAGGAGTCCCGTCGATGGTGATGGGTGTGTGTGCCTCTCTCTGCCTCTTCCTGTAGTCCACAATCAGCTCCTTTGTTTTGCTGACGTTGAGATGGAGGTTGTTGTCCTGGCACCAAGATGTCAGGGCTCTGACCTCCTCTCTGTACGCCGTCTCGTCGCCGTCTGTGATCAGGCCGATGACGGTCGTGTCGTCAGCAAACTTGATGATGGTGTTGGAGCTGTGTGTGGCCACGCAGTCGTGCGTGAACAGGGAGTAGAGGAGAGGGCTGAGCACACAACCCTGAGGGGCTCCGGTGTTGAGGGTCAAGGTGGAGGATGTGATGTTCCCCATCCGCACTGCCTGGGATCTGCCCGTCAGGAAGCTCATGATCCAGTCACAGAGGGCGCTGTTGAGCCCAAGGTCCCTGAGCTTAATGATGAGCTTGGAGGGCACAATGGTGTTGAATGCTGAACTGTAGTCAATGAACAGCATTCTCACATAAGCGTTCCTCTGGTCCAGGTGGGAGAGGGCAGTGTGGAGGGTGAGGGAGATGGCATCATCCGTGGACCTGTTTGCTCTGTAGGCAAACTGCAGGGGGTCCAGTGAGTCAGGGAGGGAGGAGGTGATAAAAGTTTTGACTAACCGCTCAAAGCACTTCATGATGATGGAGGTGAGTGCAACTGGGCGGTAGTCATTGAGGCAGATAGGTTTTGTCTTTTTGGGGACAGGGACAATGATGGACTCTTTAAAGCATGTGGGGACTACAGACTGGAGCAGTGACCTATTGAAAATGTCTGTGAACACATTTCTACAACGTAGCTACTATGCATCTCGACAATAAAGCCTTTGAATCTTGAAACAGTTTTAATACTAAAACTATACTAATGCTAATACTAACACTTGTAATTACTTAGTCATTCCAGGCATATTTTTTATTTAATTAGTAACAAAAATATGCTCTTTTATGCATTTATGCAGCTCCTTCCTCTACACATGCCTGATGCAGCTCATATTGACATACAGGCTGCAGTTTGTTATGGGTTCCTATGAGGGTTACACTTGGTTGTGTTCCCTTGTGCAAAGGAGTGTTTGAGGCAATTTATGGTGCTGAGGAGGAATGAGTCTGAACAGGCCATCCTCAATGATGTGAACTGATTAAGGAGCTCGAAAACACTCAGGATGTGTAGGATGGTTTCTAGACCATCCTCAAAAATATATTGGCACCAACACTTCTTCTGGAACTTTTTTTATGTAGTAATTGCAAGAATAGTTTCTCCAGGGACTGCATACACAGGGAGGTCACAGGAGCTGGTTGAAATGCCTGGATGCAAATCCTGACCTCCCTCCCAACACCGGGAAAACTATTCTCCAGCTCATGGTTCATTCGATTAATGCAGGGGTAGAAAAATCCCCTGGAGGGGCCTCAACCACCCACGTCACCATGATGGCTTTCCTGGCCAGCATTAAGAGTGATTGAACCACATCACATTGAAGAGGATTACTGCAGAGAAATGAAACCCTAACCATCTGCATGATGGATACCACTATCTGGTCGAACCATCCCTTTAATGTTAGAAACATTTCTGGGCTGTTAATCAAATGACTGAGAAACATTAGTGATTCTGGTCATCATGACTCATCTCCACTTCATCTGGCATCTGAAAGGACACAATATTGTTTTTGTTAGCCTCATATCGTCACGAGTGAAGAAAACCTTTTTCACTAGAAAACTTACTAACCCCCCTAACTTATAAACTACTCGTTGGTAAGGGAATTAAAGCACTTACAAACTAACACACTTTCAAAACTGCTTGTCATAATCATCAATGATTGAATCTCTCTGACGATGAAATGGGAGGAGGAAGAGGTGAGACGAGGGGCTTCCAAACCCTTGATGGTGGCAGTCAGCATAGAGAGAGGTGAAGATGAAGCTGGAGTGCATGGGGAGGGAGGGTTTTTAGCATTATAGCTGGAAGCCTTCCATGGGGGCCTTGCAAGGCTAGAAGAGGAACAGCTGCAGAAATGCCTCCTCGTCTTCTATGATGAAGTAGCACCCCATCAGATCAGAGGCCTTCTGTTTTCTGTATCATGTGGCCCTACAGGAACCTACATATTTCCAGACCATTGGCATTGTAAGAGCCAAAATGCCCTTCAGCCTGGGTTTATTATTTGTAATATTATTATTTGTTTACATGACTTTTATTTGTATTTTCCGAGCACTCCTGGCAAAGGGTGTGGTTTGTGTATTTAGGTCACCTGTTGCATGCTGGGGGTGAGATGACAGAGGGTGATCATGCGCTGATACTTTTTCTGTTTAAAGTTTGGTCCTACCTAAGCTATCGTTTGTTTCAATTTGTTTATTAAATATCTTCATCATTTCAATCTTCCGTAAGGACTTTCTTCTTCAAACGTATCGGAGCCTAAAGCCAAGTTTAGCTTCTTGGCGACTCAACTTAATGGGATTAGCCGCCATTGGCTCACACAAGTTTTATACAGCCTGCACTGTGCCCCGAAGTGAGAGCTACAAATAAAAGGAAGTACAGATGTCACAGTTAAGAAACCGAAAGGTTTCCTGTTGGTGTTTTTTTGGAAACCGAGAATGTGTGTGTGTCTGGGGAGTCGCTGTACTTCTACAAACAGAAAGCTTTATTAAAAGATAAGGAGCTCCTTTGAAGTACAGTAAACAGCCTGTTTATACACATACATAATACATTAATACAGAATGTTGTAGTTTATGCACATCACAATATTCCTAACATCAAACATACGATAAGAACCTAAAGTATTAAGGTATTCTATGATATTCATATACTCATATTGACATTGTTTTAACCAGCGTATATACAAAAATAAAGAACAACTGACATTCCTTAAGGTTCACAGTGGCCCAATATGAGACAATTCTGGAGGGGGGAGGGGGCACTGAAATCTGGTAATAGTTTCAGGGTTTCAGTTGAACACATTTTAGGTACTTTATAGGTTTATGGAGGTTCAGATGCTCCGATATTTTGGGAGTGACGGGAATGGACAGGATGAAGAGTGAGATTAGAAGAAGAACAGTTCTGGTTAGACGGGTCAGAGACAAAGCCAGAATTAAGGTTCCTGTTTGGGCATGCAAAGGAGACACACATAGGGTATATATGGAGCTCTCATGCTATAAACAAAAAAGCAAAGGCCATAAAGAAGGTTTATGAATGGGCCGAGGGAGGGCATGCAGGTGGGGTGTGTGGCAGAAGAAGATGCCAGAACAGGAAGTGATGCAAAGAATGACCTGACACCTAACAGGAGCAGCCAGGATTTGTGCAGGATACACAAACTGACTATGCTTCTACACTCCTGTCTTTTGAGCTTTTCTCTTCATACATGCACGGCACAGGTGTCAAACTCAAGGCCCGTCACCTCATGTTACGTGGGGATCACAAAGAATATCGTCAGTTTATCATATGTTCAATACCGCTTTATAGAAGTATGGTACCCATAAACAACATGTCCCATAATGCATCTCGTCCTTTGACCTGCGCACAGAAGCTCCTTGAGGTCAGCCGTTTCAAACAGTGGCTGTCCGAGGGGATTTTGGGTTGAAATATTCACTCCTGGCTTTCCAGGTATGAACGTCTTCTTGCTATGTCCTCTCACTCTGATCAGCCACCCCCCCCCCACATATTTAGTTTTAATTTAAGTTATTACCAAAAGCAAGAATAATCCAATGCAGAGGCAGTTAATTAATTTAATAAGTTATGTGTATTTATAAAGTCTTAAAGTTAAAACCAGCAACTATAATGCTAATGTAGCCCGTGATGAAACTGACTTTGACACATCTGATGTATGGTATTGATTGTTTTTATTCAAAATTATTACTGATAAGTAGTTTCATCATTGTTCGTCCATTTTGCTCTTATAGTGCATAGTTCCAGTTTGATTCCTATTTTAGCTGTTATGTATTTATTGACATTCTTGATATTGCGGTTTTTTGCTGCTGCTGCAACAACCAGTTTTCTGATCACAAATTAATGATTTTATCTTAGGGAATATTTTGTGTAAGCTTGTAAATCTTTAGCTCATTTGCATCTCTTCTCTCTGTCCTCCTTCGACCTGGCTCTACGGCCTTGCAGGTGCTGTTATCTTCATTAACGAGGGGCAGCCTGGGCTTCCGAAGCCTTGGAGTTCCCACAGTGGGTACAAGCTCAAGCTGACCTAAGATTGGCTTTATTGTTTAGCACCTCCACTCAAAGGTCTGTTAACAGAATTTATTGAAACATGTGAGAGGCACACGGTTAAATCAAGATGAATCGCTCATTTGTTGTTACCTTCAGTATATACATATACATATAGTATTCTGGCCATGTACTGGGCAAAGGATTCTTCTGATGGAGAGTAACACTGGCATCAAGGAGCCTCACTATAATATCAAGTTTAAAATAATAATGCATCTCTACTAAAACACTGACACCATAATAGCCTATAATATAAATTAAGTATAATATTGGTTCCTCGTGTGGGTGTATTTTGCTATCATCCTCTCCTGACTCCGCCTGTTGGCTGGTGTATGCCGTGTGTTCCGTTTTAAAAGCCAGTCCCTCCCATGCTAATCTTGGCTCCCAGGGGTCCGTGATTACAGTGGCGGTTCTTCCATTAGGCAAACCTCGGCAATTGCCTAGGGCCTCAACCAAATAGGGGCCCCCAAATCTGACCATCCCAGTCACAGTAAAGACACAAAAAACGAATGTTAATTTGTTACTTAAGTGAAGTAAAAAAACAAAACACATTTCTAATAAAAAAACAAGAAATATCAGCATAATACCGAATTAATGTCTAAATAATAATTGTCCAAGCACACATACCCCCCTCCATTACTGTGCATTGACTAGTCCATAATATGATGACGTAGCAATAATGACGTGCCTTCAAACCAAAGCAGCGGGAAGTAAACTGTATGCGACTCGGTAAAAATGAAGCGGAGCTACGAAAGTAGTTATTCTAAAAGAAAGAGAGCAAAAGAGAGCAAAATAATTGCAGATACACTGCCAAAATTAACGTCCTTTGGCTTTTTTACATCTCCTGCTGCTACAGCATCCGCTGTAGTAGCTCCTGAACTTGCTAGTTCTACATGCTCAGCAGGTATTGATGAGGAACATGTTGAAGTGGAAGGAGAGGTGGCTATGGGTGCCGAAGGAGAAGAGGTGGCTATAGAAGCCGAAGCAGAGGAACAGGTGACTCTGGATGATGAAGACGAAGGTGATTTAGTGGTGAGTAGTGCTAGGCCATTTACCACCAGCAGTGGAGATAATTTAATAATAGGCGACGACCCTGCACATTGGCCAGAAAAGTTAACAGACAGAGAGCGTTGTTCAATAGTACAGAAAGGACCAGTGCAGATACGAGGAGATTTCCCCCAGAACACTCAGGGCAGACGATTCACAAACACGTACTACAACATGAACATGAAGAATGGCGAAAAAATCCAGAGGTCCTGGCTCGTGTACAGCATGATGAAAGACCGCGCTGTTTGCTTCTGTTTTCGGCTGTTTGGCAATTGCAACAAGCAGCGGTTCAGCTCCGATGGCACAAACGATTGGAAAAATTTAGCAGCCTTCTTAAAAGATCACGCGAGGTCTGCCGATCATCTTGATAATATGGCTGCTTGGCGAACACTTCATCAACGGCTTCAAACAGGTAAAGCCATAGATAATGTGAACCAAGAGCTGTTTGTAAATGAAGTTAACAAATGGAGAGAGATTCTGAAACGACTGATTGCCATTATTACACATCTGGCCGAGCGCAACTTAGCTTTTCGAGGCCATTCAGAGAAGCTGTATGAGCACGGCAATGGCAATTTCTTAGGCCAAGTTCAACTGATGGCTCAGTTTGACCCTGTACTGAGGGGCCACGTGAAGAGGGTAGCTGAGAAAGCAGTCTCTGAGAGTTACTTCAGTAAAGTGATTCAAAATGAATTGATTTGCTTGATCGGAAGCTGCGTGACGAAAACAATAGTGGAGAGGGTGAAGAAGTCCAAATACTTCAGTGTCATCATGGACTGCACCCCAGATGTCAGCCATGATGAGCAGCTGTCCGTGGTGCTGAGGATTGTGGACTGTAAGCCTGGCGAAGGAGTGTCTATTCATGAGCACTTTGTTGGCTTTCTCGTGGCAGAGGACACAACTGGGAAAGGCCTACTCAAATTGTTTTTGGGACACCTGCAGACACTAAATTTGGATCTTGCTGATTGTCGTGGGCAATCCTACGACAACGGCAGTAACATGCAGGGGAAGAAACAGGGGGTCCAGAGCAGAATCCTGGAGCTTAACAACAAAGCACTCTGTGTCCCATGTGCCAGCCACACATTGAATCTGGTGGTTGGTGATGCTGCCAAGTCTTCTGTGACAGCTTTAAGTTTTTTTGGACTGTTACAGCGACTGTATGCTATTTTCAGTGCTTCAGTTCACCGCTGGACAATCCTTCAAAAACACGTGACGGATTTTACCATTAAATCACTGCAACAAGATGGGAGGCTAGGGTGGAGTCCGTGAAAGCTGTCCGATACCAGCTGCCTGAAATTTTGGATGCCCTAACCGCTCTGAGGGAGTATGCTGAGGGGAAGCAGGACTCTGAATGTGCCTCCAATGCCAACAGCATTCACAAAGAGATGAAGAAATGGCCTTTTCTGGTGAGTACAGTTGTATGGTACAATGTCCTATTTCACATAAACAAAGTCAGCAAGCTATTGCAGAGCCCCAAGGTGTCAGTGCAGGTCATGAGGAGAGAGGTCCTTGCAGTGATAGGATTTCTGAAAGATTATCGAGAGGATGGATTCAACTCTGCTAAAACAGATGCCAGGGAGATAGCAGAGAAGATTGATTTGGAGATGGCCTGGCCAGAGATGCGCCAGAGAAAGAAGAAAAGGCAGTTTGAGTATGAGGGGAGAGAGGAGACAGTGTGTACTGCAGAAGAGCATTTCAGAAGAGAGTTTTTCCTGCATATGGTGGACACAACCCTGGTCACAGTCAGGGAGAGATTTTCACACATGGAGGGTGTTTTTGAGCTATACGGCTTTCTCTACTCCACTGACCAGATGCAAAATGTCATGCAGGGAAAGGAATTAGATGAATGTTGCCACAGGCTCGAGAAGAAAACGAATGATGTTGATGCAGAGGACCTAAAGCAGGAAATAATTAATGCAGTCAGAGCATTCCCCCCACACGTCTCTTCACCTTTCCAGATGCTGGATTATGTGTACAGGGAAAACATCCTTGACATTTACCCAAATTTGAGTATAGCTCTGAGACTACTGCTCAGTCTCCCTGTGACTGTGGCCTCAGGGGAAAGAAGTTTCTCATCACTAAAACGACTCAAGACTTACCTGAGGTCCACCATGTCTCAAGACCGCCTGTCTGCCCTGGCTGTTATCTCTATTGAACATGAAATCACAACAACACTGGACATGGACTCAGTGATCACAAGATTTGCAGAAGCCAAAGCTCGCAGGGTCAGACTGTAGAATGTATACAAGGCCTCTCAGCTATACACAGCTGATGTCAGATGATTCAACCTGAAATGAGAGAGGATGAGACTGTTGAAAAGAAAGTTCAGAAAGTTCAAAAAGTTAAAAGATCAAAAACAAGAGAAACTTGGCAAGGACAAGAACACGAAGAAGAGACTAGTAAGACAGGCACAAAGGAGAGAATGAGACCTGATAAAGGGCAGGAAAAGCACATGAAGAAGAGATGAGTGAGACAGGCGCAAAGGAGAACAGGCAAAACAGGGACACAGATGAAGAGTAACAGGGATACAGACAGAGAAAAGGAAGAGAGGGACAAAGAGAATGTAATCATTAAAAAACATTTATTTATATATATTCACAATTATTTATAATGCTCCATGATTGACCTGGTGTTGATTTTTGTCGTAGTGAGAAGACAACAGGGGAAAAGACAGATGAACAACATCACCTTCTATCAGTGAGCCCTGGCTGAACAAGGTATTTGATTTGACAAAGTACATTCCTGTTGTATAAGGATCCTTGCCAAATGAAACACAGTGTAGTGAGTGTTTTTGTTCTAATGCTGTGTTTGTCTGTTTTTCAGGTTGGGTTCCATACAGCTGCTCACCACTTTTCTATGATATGAAGACTTTTGAGAAGACGACAACAGTAGGACTTTACAAATGCTTTCTGTCTCGCTCACACACTCCTACACACACACACACACACACACACACACACACACACACACACACACACACACACACACACACACACACACACACACACACACACACACACACACACACACACACACACACACACACACACACACACACACACACACACACACACACACACACACACACACACACACACACACACACACACACACACCACACACACACACACACACACACACACACACACAGCTTACTCATTCACTCACTCACATTCTCTCTCTCTCTCTCACTCTCTCTCTCTCACACACACACACACACACACACACACACACACTGTTTTGCCACTCACTCACTCACATGAAATGGTGAAGGCAACATGGAAAATGGACATTTGAAGATGACTTAACTACCTGCAAACCTAAACTCTCTCTCTTTCTCCCATTGTTTTTCCTGTTACTCACTCACTCACCCACCCATTCACTCACACACTCAACCACTGCTTTGCCTGTCTCTCTGAATAATAAACATATCATTTTGGCAAATGCTGGAGCAATCTGAAACTGATTTTACTGTGGAGAGTTAAGACCATTGTTAGTGACAGTGCACTATTGGTTTATTGCGATTCTTTAATCTCAATTTAAAGCAAGGGTATTGGAATGGTTATTTGGTTGATGTGTGTGTTTCAAGAATGAGGGCCCCATGTCTATATTTTGCCTAGGGCCCCAAAATGGCTAGATCCGCCCCTGCGTTATTATTGGCATTTTTAGCTGATCAACAAGGCAGAAGTAAATAAAAATCACATAGCATAATATATTTCAAAACCAAAGCATAAAACTATAAAAGATAAACAATGTGAAAACTAAAACATGTTAGACTTTCAAATAAAAGCGTGCAATGAAATCAAACTGAAAGGTAAAGTATAAAAACACACTATAAAAAACCATGAAATGAAAATGAATCAGTTAACACGAGAACCGCCAACGGGTAATTTTTCCCGCAGCTGTTTCTTGATTGTCTGTAACATTGTTTCAATAAAATATTCAAGTCTCCCAGTCTGTGACTTTTCCTGAAAGTGTGTTATGGAACACCCTCTGCTGTTAAAAATTGTCAATATGAAGTCAGATTGAAAAAAATGGCCATTTATACCTATCACCGCCAGCAGGTAATATTTACCCCCTATAGAAAATGCAGTGATTTTCGGGCTATTTATTTCGCGTGTAAAGATAAACATGACGTGTTGCTATAGCATTGCATATTGTGTACTGCTGTTCCTTATAGAGCCGGTCATATTTTGTAGAAAGACGTTTAAAATGGACAAAAGAAAGAGACTCCTGAATGTACAGGAGGCATTAGCGCTGCTAAACCGTCTGAGTGAAGAAGCGTCTGATGGTGGGGAGGCGTCAGGACTGAGTGATGTGTCCTGGGTTTGTTTCGGCCGCTGACGGGTCATCTGACAGCGATCCAGAGCCTTCGCGGAAAGTGAAGCCGTCCCATCCTTTTTGTGCAAACTTCCCTGCTTTGGGACGCCCCCCGGGCTGACAGAGACAGTAATTGAACGCATCCCTCAGACTATGACGTTAATCGTCACGCGCAACGCGCTCCCGGACATATACAGACTGGTAGCGAGTGAACGGGTTGCTGTGTGATCTGCGATCGGGTGTATACGAATCCATAATAACCACACACACACACACACCCACACCCACACACACACACACACACACACACACACACACACACACACACACACACACACACACACACACACACACACACACACACACACACACACACACACGCACACGCACACAAAAGAACAACACAACTGTACCACTCCATCTCAAGTGGAACAATAAAGTTTGGTTAAGAACACCCCCTGGATTGCTGCAATCTTTCTGATCGAAAATTTAGGCCAGCCTTGTGTAGAGCCAGTATTACATATACATCTATTTCACAATTGTATTAAAGACTAGAACCCTGTGTTCTAGTATGATAAATAAAGAGCATTGTACCTTGGATATCCATGCATTCTAGTAGCGGGTAAAATTTACCCACTGGCGGTTTTAGGTATACAGAGACCCTTGGTGGTTCTAGTGTTAAAATACTCAGCCAGGTGACAGCTACAATAACAAAAAGGTCAAGAAACAATATGGACATTCTGATACCAGCTGAGAGGATGCAGTGTGTTGTAAAGTTGCAGAGTCCATTAGGATGACCTGTCAGTGACCTCACGGGTCCAGATGGTCAGTGTACTGCTGGTCCAGTGAGCAGGTTGGTGGTGTCGGTGGCAGCGTCCCCCGCCTCCAGGGCTCTCCTCACATTCTGCCAGAAGACTCCGGTGTGTTGTCCGGCCTGCGGCCAGCTCAGGTAGCTGCGTCTCTTCAGCAGCTTTCTCATGCGGTAGTATGGAGACAGCTGGTGGGCCGGGATGTCCTCCAGAAACAGCAGGATCAACACGTCCTTCTGCTCGTCAAACAGACGGAAGCTGCAACAACACACCAAACATCAGACTACAAGCTCATCCACCTGAGATGGCAGCATTTGTATTTTACGACTTAGAATATAGTTACTAGCTTTGTGAACACGGGAATGTTGAATCGACAAACATTTATGTTAGAAATGTATAGTAGGGTCCCCAGCACATAGAAACTGCCGGAAGCATTCATGAGCCTACGTGGACAATAGTCAAAAAATGGCTTGGCTGATTGGCACAGTTTTGGACAGACTAATACTATTCGCCTAATGTGCTATTCTTCGTGGATGTTCAGTCCACTGAAATCACTTAGTTGATAGAAGTGCTAGTTACTGGAAGTCTTTAAAGCAAGCTCTCTCTCTGAGTCACTGTAAAACACGCCTTCCATTTGATTTGATTTTGTTTTATATTGAGGAGAAGTCTCTGTGTCAGCCTGTCCATCCTCTGCACACATCTATTTTGCTCTATTATTGGACATCTTTGAAGACAGAAGAAATAATGAAAGACGCTGCCATTACCTGGCCATCTGGATCTCTCTGGAGCACCACTCGCTCTGCAGGTAGCGCCTGGTGATCACACAGATGGTCTTCCTGCTGCCATAGATGGCGTCTGTAATGTTCTCTATGATTGGCTTCCCTGTGGAGAGTTCAGACACACTGGTGATATTCTCCACTGCACATTATGACCATTTTCACAGGCTTCCAGAACATTAAAAAGCCTTAGAGACCCTGACCTCTGCATGGATATCTCTCTTCTTTTCAATTTGCTGAAAATAGAATTAGTGACCAGGTGTCCGATCATAAGCATGCATCCAACAGAGTGATCACTTAAATACAATATCCATCTATGGATACATTCCATGTGAAATAAAAATACACTGTGCAGCTCTCAGTCAAACAGGTCAGCAGACTGTGGCAGTAAGCAGCTCTGCCCATGTTTCGAGACTTTACGGACGATTGTTTGCTGGAATAAAATTCCCTTCATACCAAATATATTTAAGTTTTAACTTGCATAGTTTGTGCAAACAATTAGGTCATAGTTTAGTGTTATTACTATTTATAAGCTAATAGTTTCAATGGAAATGTTTATTTTGAAGGGTTAGACAGACATTATATCTAAATATCTGTCCCACATGTGGCTTGTTGGCAACTGGTCACCATACTCATCTTACCTGCCAGCTGAGTTTCTCTAACTCAACATTTGTCAAGATAACATGTAAATATGGCCTTTGTAACCACTTGGGTGAGTTTCAGTGTAATTCACTAATGTTTGGTTGTCTCCCTGGCCCCGGCAGTCTATAAATCAACACGTCCGAATGTTTATCTCTCCTGATCAGCACCTGAGGACTTGCATGGCCGTGTGGCTCACTGCCACATCCTGTTGACAACAACAGTGCTATATATATCCATATGTTCTCTTCCGACAAGAATCTTTGACAGAAAACACAAATGATTGTCATTTTGAGATCACAAAGTAAATATTATTTCGCAAGAAAACACCATCTATATGCTTTTTGTTTTTCTATATTATTTCCATTAAGTATATTTTTTTGTAATGCATTTATATTTTGCCGGGAGGACAAAGGATAAACACCTAGACTAAATGGAGGCATTAAATAAAAACTATACAAATGTAATTAATGTAATGAATGGGATCTCTTTTCAAGGGTTGAGGCAGTTTTCACTGCATCTTCAACAAACCACATTGATTTTCTAAGGTTAAAGTCGAAGGGACATGTTGCTAGGGTTAAGGATTTTAAATCTGGGAGGGACATCACAACCAATGCTGCATGTTTGAGGAAGCCAGTGAAACCAATGTTTCACCTTACTGTGGTTTTTAGCTTTATGTGTTCATCTCCTTCATTAATTAAAACAATCCATTTTCATTCGTTGTGTAACCTGCTGCCAAAACGGAGCATGGCAGATGTAGTTTATGCTGTTTCAATGTCCCCTGGTTGGAGGTGTGTGATAAGGATATTCTTAGTCCTACAGTTCCTCACACATAGTTAAGTAAAAAAAAGCAACATATTACAGCTGTAATCTAATTACAGTATCAATACATATATTTCATTATTTTATAATGCAATATAAGAAATGTTACATCAAATTAATTTCAGGGAGAAAGAATATTAGTTCGAAAATACAACATTAAATCCTCTTCTGGTATAAACTACATCCACTGTTGTTGGTTGGATAGAAACAATGATGTATGAACTCATAAAAGCACTTTCCCACTATAGTTCATACATGAAACATAAAGATCTCCTTAAGTAACATATAACATCAACCTACGCCAGTGCAGGTTTAACGTTTTGGTCAAATTGCTAAGGTGTTGGTTCTTTTTAATAAATGATGCCCTATGATTCACTAACAAACACAGTGTGGTTTACAAATACAAAAGACCATCTAAAAACAATTGCATTTTGTTTGCTAATATTTGTGTTTCAGACACAAATACAGCAAAGGTTTTACAAGTACATATAAGTACAAAAAAATATATATTTCCTACAGAGACAAAAAAAGATCTTGTCACTTTTGCCAGGAATATTTCGCAGTGGCTATGCTGAGGATTTTCTAATTTTGGATTTTTCACCAGAAACAACAACAAACTCACCTGTTGTCCGCTCAAAGTGTTGATGTAGTCTGGTATCAGATCGTTAGAAAAAGCGCTGTCATTAGACTGGCAAGGCCTGTTACTTGCTGTGAAGCAGGGTGGCATTTCAACGGGACATTAAGACCTGTAATGTTTTGGTTTTCACGGAGACTTGGCTCGACCCCACGATACCGGACGCCGCCATTGCTCCACACGGATTCTCCATTCATCGCCAGGACCGGACAATAAACTCAGGGAAGAGCAAGGGAGGAGGTGTCTGCTTCATGATTAACAACAACTGGTGCTCAGATGTGGAGATCATTTCTTCGGACTGTTCTCCCAGCCTAGAGCACATCATGATCGGATGCCGGCCTTTTTATCTGCCGAGGGAGTTCACATCTGTTGTTCTAACAGCAGTGTATGTTCCGCCGCACGCTAACAACAACACAGCGCTGGAGGAGCTGTATGGGATTATCGACAGGACAGAGACTTGTCGGCCAGAGGCCGCATTTATTGTGGCCGGGGATTTTAACAGAGCCAACATGAAGAAAGTCCTGCAGAAATACTATCAGCACGTCAGCTGCCCCACGCGCGGTGGAAATACACTGGACCATGTTTAGCCTACACTCCTTTCCGGCATGGATATAAAGCCCTCCCCCGCCCCCCCTTCGGCAAGTCAGACCACATATCTCTTCTTCTGCTCCCCGTTTACCGGCAGAGACTGAAGAGGGACCGACCTGTGACAAGGACAGTGCAGCGTTGGTCCGAGCAGTCTGACTCTGCTCTGCGCCACTGCTTTGGCATCACGGAGTGGTGTGTGTTTGAGGAGGACGATATAAACACACACACTGACGCGGTCATTTGCTACATCGGCAAATGCATCGATGACGTCGTGCCGCGGATTACTGTACGGACATTCCCAAATGAGAAGCCCTGGATAAACGGCGAGGTCCGAGCTAAACTTAAAGCACGGGCCATCGCGCACAGCGGCGGTGATTTGGATGAGTACAGGAATTCCAGGTATGCACTCCGGAGAGCTATTAGCAATGCGAAAAGACAATACAGGGACAAGGTGGAGTCGAACTACAAGGGCTCCAACGCCAGAAATATGTGGTCTGGACTAAAAACAATAACAGACTACAAAAGGACAACGAGTGGTGCTGAGGAAGTGTCTGCATCTCTCCCAGATGAACTGAACACATTTTATGCACGCTTTGAGAGGCCCCCGGCTGTGGAGGCACAAAAGGCCCAGGATCCCTGCTCACTGGTTTTAACCAGTGCAGATGTGTGTAGATCTCTGAAAAGGATCAACGCACACAGGGCTCCAGGACCTGATGGCATCCCTGGCCGTGCTCTCAAGGTGTGTGCAGTTCAGCTGGCAGATGTGTTCACAGACATTTTCAATAGGTCACTGCTCCAGTCTGTAGTCCCCACATGTTTTAAAGAGTCCATCATTGTCCCTGTCCCCAAAAAGACAAAACCCATCTGCCTCAATGACTACCGCCCAGTTGCACTCACCTCCATCATCATGAAGTGCTTTGAGCGGTTAGTCAAAACTTTTATCACCTCCTCCCTCCCTGACTCACTGGACCCCCTGCAGTTTGCCTACAGAGCAAACAGGTCCACGGATGATGCCATCTCCCTCACCCTCCACACTGCCCTCTCCCACCTGGACCAGAGGAACACTTATGTGAGAATGCTGTTCATTGACTACAGTTCAGCATTCAACACCATTGTGCCCTCCAAGCTCATCATTAAGCTCAGGGACCTTGGGCTCAACAGCGCCCTCTGTGACTGGATCATTCGCTTCCTGACGGGCAGATCCCAGGCAGTGCGGATGGGGAACATCACATCCTCCACCTTGACCCTCAACACCGGAGCCCCTCAGGGTTGTGTGCTCAGCCCTCTCCTCTACTCCCTGTTCACGCACGACTGCGTGGCCACACACAGCTCCAACACCATCATCAAGTTTGCTGACGACACGACCGTCATCGGCCTGATCACAGACGGCGACGAGACGGCGTACAGAGAGGAGGTCAGAGCCCTGACATCTTGGTGCCAGGACAACAACCTCCATCTCAACGTCAGCAAAACAAAGGAGCTGATTGTGGACTACAGGAAGAGGCAGAGAGAGGCACACACACCCATCACCATCGACGGGACTCCTGTGGAGAGAGTCAGCAGCTTCAGGTTCCTCGGGGTAAACATCAGTGAGGACCTGACATGGACACATCACACCAGGGTCATATCCAAGACGGCTCGACAGCGGCTCTTCTTCCTCCGCAGGCTGCGGAAGTTCAACATGGACTCCAGGATACTCTGCAACTTCTACAGGTGCACCATCGAGAGTATCCTGACTGGCTGCATCACCGCCTGGTATGGCAGTTGCACCGCCCTCAACCGTAAGACTCTACAGAGGGTGGTGAAAACTGCTCAGCACATCACCAGGACGGAGCTGCCATCCATGGAGGACCTCTACACCCAGCGGTGTAGGAAGAAGGCCGGTAGGATATTAAAGGACCCCCATCACCCCAGCAACAATCTGTTCTGTCTGCTGCCGTCTGGCAGACGGTACCGCAGCATCCGGACCAAGACCACCAGACTCAGAGACAGTTTTATACCACAGGCTATAAGACTACTGAACTCCTGAGCTGTGTGAATGTCTACTCACATCTTTTTATAGTACACACATACATATATATATATATATATATATATATATTATACACATCTGCCATACATATCTGTTTATAGTACACATATCTATATATTATACACATCTGCCATACATATCTGTTTATAGTATACATATCTATATATTATACATATCTGCCATATACATCTGTTTATACGTAATATATGCATCTGTCCATACCTCCTCATTCAACAGTGTAAAGTATTTAAATACTCTAAATGTATTCCACATATGTATATATTTCACATCCTCAAATCTTTATTGTTGTTATTGTAAATATTCTTCTCTCTTTTTGCACTATTTTATTTATCTTATTTGCACCATGTATGTTGAGTTGTTGGAGGAGCATGGGATATAAGATTTTCATTGCCAACATATACGTTGTATATGCTGTGCATATGACAAATAAAACCTTGAAACCTTGAAAATGCTTGAATAGAAGAAGAACCCTTTAGGTGTGTGTGTTTTTACTTCATCAAAGTCAATTGTAACATTAATTTTTTTTCGAAACAATGACTAATTAAAGGAATAAAACAACTTTAGAGTTGAGAATATTATTCTACAAGGACAAACTCATCTATGAATGTCAGAGCTGAAGCCTCCCTCGCAGAGGAACTAAACCATTTCTCTGCCTGGTTTGATGCCAGCAGATCCCACCACGTTACACCACCATACCCCCACCCACTCTTCAAGAACATCCGGTGGAGCGGACGCTGAGGTCAGTGAATCCTGGAAAAGCTGCAGGAGCTGATGGAGTACTCGGTAAAGTACTTAAAGCTTGCAGACCAGCTCTCAGGGGTCCTCACCCGAATATTCATCCTGTCCTTGACACAAGCTAGCATTCCATCCTGTCTGAAGTCAGCTATAATAATTCCTGTCCCCAAAAAGACACCAGTCAATAGGCGTAACGACTACAGGCCCATAGCATTAACTTCAGCAGTTATGAAATGTTTTGAAAGACTCATAGCTGACTACATCAAAACCAGCCTCCCACCCTCCCTCGACCCTTATTAGTTTACTGGAGCAAACAGAAGTTTGGGGTAACTATGTCAGGATGCTTTTTGTTGATTATAGCTCAGCATTTAACACCATCATCAATATATGTCCTCTCAGACCGTCCTTAAACAGTGAAAATAGGCCCCTACAGAGCAGCAGCGACTACACTTCCTGAGGGTGCTACAAAAGATCAATTGAAGGAAAAGCTGCTGGTGTCCTTTAAACACCATCGAGAGCATGCTCACATACTGCATCTAAGTTTGCTATGCTGGCTGTTCCGCCACAGACAGAAAAGCCCTGCAGCCCCTGCATAGCTTGTTCTTTCTTCAGTGTTTACCGCTAGAACAGTGACATTATATGTATTATAAACCGTATAACAACTTTACTCTAAGTCCCTCCTGCAGACATCCTGCTGAACACACACACACACACACACACACACACACACACACACACACACACACACACACACACACACACACACAAACACACACACACACACACACACACACACGGCTGGGGGGGATTTAGCTCACCGACTGTATATGGGGGACGATAGGTTCGGACGTGTCACGTGGGCGGGACGTTGCCAGGAGTTCAATGTAAAGCCAGCCCACATTTCCCTTTTAACGTCATAAGAACGGCAAATCTGGATCAGCTCGTTTGCACCCCGTTTTTAGATGTGAGTAAGGAGGAAAAGAGAGATGGTTGTATTTTCTGACACTTTGTGAGTCTGCTTATGTGGCATAACAGAGCCATCAGTGGGCTGATATACCTACATTATTATTAATTACATGTTTAACATCATTTGCATTTAGTACAGCTCATGTTCAGAGTGTGGTGAAAATTGTCTGTGTGTTTTCTGATAAGGGATGGTTGGTTTATTGCTTGAAAAATGTAGTGTTATCTAGCAGTATGTAGTGTCTAACTCCAACCAGCAGAGTTCCCTACACTGTGTTCAGGGACAAAGTCTCGTGTGAATACGTTCAGAGAACGAAAACACACACTTGAGTGAATTTACTGTGTTACTGTGTTGTGTGTGTGTGTGTGTGTGTGTGTGTGTGTGTGTGTGTGTGTGTGTGTGTGTGTGTGTGTGTGTGTGTGTGTGTGTGTGTGTGTGGCGATATAAAATATATATTTTTGCTCTTTTTAGGTAAGAAGGGAGAGTTGGAATTGTGTAATTGATGGGTGAACATGTTATGTGTGAGTTTATGATCCCTGTTGGACTTTATGTAGTATTGTTTATGTATGTTACTTGTTCAGCCAACGTAACGTACTGAACATAACTACCAGTGCTAGTAGTTAGCACTGGTTGCCTCGTTACCGCGAGCGAGCGTGAGGCTGGAGAGTAGAACTATGAGCCGTAAAGAGTCCGGACTGCTCGTGTTGATTTGGTTAATTTGGTTTGGTAGACATGATTGGCTGACTGTGTATTGGAGCAACAAATTGATATTTAATGTACAAGATGAAACTGGTCTGGAATAGCAATGCAACAGACATGATTATTGTTTGGATGTTGGTGCAGATGTTCATAATTGTTTCAGTGTTAGTATAGTGAATACGTTCAGAGAACAACAACACAGTGTGTGTGTGTGTGTGTGTGTGTGTGTGTGTGTGTGTGTGTGTGTGTGTGTGTGTGTGTGTGTGTGTGTGTGTGTGTGTGTGTGTGTGTGTGTGTGTGTGTGTGCGTGTGCGTGTGTTTGTGTGTGGCAAACTGATGATAAAATACATATTTTTGCCCTTTGCAGAACAAAATAAAAGACTTTCAAATTAAATGTGTAGTGGAGCATAACTTCACTCTGTACCATGCTACACTTACACACCGGGGACCAGTGATATCGGTAACGCGTATTTTTTCTTTCTTCTTGCGTCTCGGGGAGTGACGTCTATGTGACAATTAAGAGGGGGGGGGGGGGGTGTCGGCAGCTGCTGAAGGTAACTAATAAAGTAATTTGTAATCTAACTTAGTTATTTTTAAAACCAAGTAATCGGTAAAGTAACTAAGGTACTTTTTAAAGGAGTAATCAGTAATCAGACAACATTTTCAAGGTAACTGTGGCAACACTGCTGGGGACACATATTTATGTATAAAAGACAGCAAAAAGTGCTGGGGACCTTTAAAACACAAATGACTTGTGACTTCACTAAGGCTTGACCTTTTTTGACATGAAAATAATCGATACATTACTGCTTACACCCAAGCAGAGGCGGCTGGCCATCAGGAGTACCGGTGTTCCAGTTTAACTGGATTCCGGTTTAACTGGTTGAGTTTGTTTACCTTTTCCGCCAGATGTTGTGGTTGCCAGGTTCGTAATTTTCACGTAACTTGTGTGTCTGAAGTGTGACCAGACCACTTAGAAAACCTCGGCGAAAAAACGTTAACATCACCAGTTCATGTAAAATGCACATGTCGAGATCACCTACAGACAACAACAGAAAATACGCTGGCCAAAAAATAAAAATGAAAATAAACAATATTCATACTCTAGCGACAGGATTCAAACCCGTACATTTGGGTAATATATATATCAACCATGAATGTTACTCATTACACCACTGACCGGCTCAAACAACGCCCTGCTTGAACCATCTAAGTGTTGTCAGCTCTTGTCAGCTTTACAATCACCGTTTGACATCGATGAAATAAACCCCACCCATGTTAACTGGTGATATTCACAATATGACACAGGCAGACGCTGCCAACGCAAGCCTCAAAAACGAATACAAAAGCCATGTCTTATGGACAAAACACTAGCATGGCCATCTGAAAGGATATCGCTTTGTTTTTTTGCCTAAAAAATGCATATAGTGACCATTACAAAGCACATATCAATCGCTATGAAAATAGCCGCTGTGAGATACGAACCCAGTCATGCTTTCAAAAGGTATTATTCCACTGCCTTACCGCTAATGGCCTGAGCTACTGTTCAGACGTTGAAGCAACAAGCTGAATATTTATTATTTACTATTTACTTGTAGCTGTTCCCAACAATTGGGAAAAACAGTAACAATGACATTGAAATTGATCACTGGATGAAGTCAATTAGCAAATTAGGTGGCAAAGGATATATATATATATATATATATATATATATATATATAGGTGTTTAGACGGGCCATTTATAATCGTCAGCATGGATGGAAAAAGTGCTGACATAATGTCAAAGAAGGGCAAGACCTTGCATAAAGTATAGACCAACTCGGCCATAGAGCCAACACCACGTTTGCCGCACAAATAGCAAACTGGTTCCCCATCCGCAATGACTGACCCATCCTCACCTCAGTCCCCATCCCCACCTCAGTCCCCATCCCCTCCTCAGTCCAGCCCTACATTTCCACAAGCACAAGAAATACAAGCAGACACTCTGGAAACTCGTAATTATAGACTTATTTTGTCGATTGTTGATGAAACTGGTGGCTGATGAGCAGGGGATCAGCCATCTGCAAATGGACATAGCGCAACAGCTCATCAAGGAAACGGGTTGGTTTCTACTTTGTTTTCAGTTGTTATGTAAGTGCTATTTATTCAGCCAATAACATGGCTATCTGTAATCAGATGATTTGTCGGAGCTATGTCGGGTGTGTGGCGAACATGACACCCATGACCAATGGGTAAGACAAGTTTGGAGCACTTGAAGTTGATTACTGTAATGTTTTGTAAGCTTTGTAAAAGCTGGTATCACAGCCTTTGTGTGGGGGAACCACCTGTGGACAACGATTACTGTCCTGCATGTATTTGACGGCCAAACAATTAAAAAAATCCCTTGCTGAACCATGCCTCTATTCATCCAGTGATGAAGTTGTAGCCAATTGTGACAGTTTTGCTCAATTGGGAACAGCTACAAGTAAATAGTCAATAATAAATATTCAGCTTGTTGCTTCAAAGTCTGAACAGTAGCTCAGGCCATTAGTGGTAAGGCAGTGGATTAATACCTTTTGAAAGCATGACTGGGTTTGTATCTCACAGCGGCTATTTTCATAGCGTTAGATGTGTGCTTTGTAATGGTCACTATATGCACTTTTTTAGCCAAAAAAACCAAAGAAATATCCTTTGAGGCCAAGTTAGTGTTTTGTCCATAACACATGGCTTTTGAATTCGTTTTTGAGGCTTGCGTTGGCAGCGTCTGCCTGTGTCATATTGTGAATATCACCAGTTAACATGGTGGGGTTTATTTCATCCATGTCAAACGGTGATTGTTAACAGCTGACAAGAACTGACAACACTTAGATGGTTCAAGCAGGGCGTTGCTTGAGCCGGTCGGTGGCGTAATGAGTAACATTCATGGTTGATATATATATTACCCAAATGTACGGTTTCGAATCCTGTCGCTAGAGTATGAATATATATTGTTTATTTTCATTTTTATTTTTTGGCCAGCGTATTTTCTGTTGTTGTCTGTAGGTGATCTCCACATGCACATTTACATGAAGTGATGTCAACGTTTTTTGGGCAAGTTTTTTTTTTTTATATATTGTCTGGTCACACTTCAGACACACAAGTTACGTGAAAATGACGAACCTGGCAACCACATATGATTCGGCCCATACAGCGTCATATGACGCTCAATGAGTGGAAAACGTAAACAAACTCAACCAGTTGAACCGGAATCCAGTTAAACTGGAACACCGGGACATTTCCCAGTGGCTTGAGGGTTCAGTTTGTTAAGGAAACTTCTGGAGCAAGGACTCGAATCACAATAAAAACACAGCCATTCTAAAGGGAAGAGAGAATGTGGCAACCGAGGTGGCGTGCCTGAAGGAGACTATTGGAGTAGAGTGACAAACAGTGATGTCGGTACTCTAATCTGACCACTTTTTTCAGTAACGAGTAATCTAACGTGTTACTATTTCCAAACCAGTAATCAGATTAATGTTACTTATCCAAGTCACTGTGCGTTACTATTTTTGTCATTTTCCTTAGTAAAGATATATTTTTGATTTCTTCTTGCGTCTCGGAGATCGACGTCTATGCATGGCCGTAGCCACATTAGAGGTAAGGGAGGTCCGGACCTCGCTTATTTCATCCGAGGTTTTTTTTTTTTTTTTTTTTTTTTGAACGTCAAAAATGCCCAACTGAATCAAACATTAAAAACCTCTCATTAAACCTCTGTGAAACGTGCTTTGCAGATTGTGGTTAACATCCATGGGCTTTGTTTTCGGTTTCCTGTGTGCACTTTCGGCTTTTTGCGTTTACTTGTGCAGAACTAAGAAAAAAAATAACACAAAGCGCGCTTGCGACGCGAGGATAAGAATGTTCAGCCGACATGAAGTCGGTGTGTGAATAATAGCAGTAACGACAGTAACTTCTAGCCTGTGTCAACGTCAAGAAACCATTTGGTAAGTGAAAGTAGGCTACTATTTTACCCTGTACCGTTAAAATAGTGTCCAAATGAGCAAAATATCCGTTTTAAATATCCGTTTTGGGACTGTCCACGACTTCAACGGATATTTTAGCTCATTTGTTGGCTACTTTGGCATTAGACCCATACTGTAGGATCAGCCAAAGCTTCCTTTTCAGGTAGATTAATAAGCATCTAGTCTTTTTGACTTTATTGGGTTAGGCTATGGGTTAAATTTGGAGGGGGCACCTTTAGATATTAATGTTCAGTTAATCTAGCACGTTTTCAGCTCATATTAATTTTAATATACCCATTCCACAGAAAACAAGTCACAAAGAGCAGTCCAACCATGTCCAAGAGATTAAAACAAAACACAATGGATGCATTTCTGTCAAAGAAAAAGAAAGAAAAGGACAGAGATGGAGATAGTAAACAGGAAAGCAAGGAGGATGAAAGAGAGAATAGGGAAAGTAAGCTGGAGCACAGAGAAGAGAGTCATTCAGAGATGGAAGGAGAGAGGCACACAGAGGATGATGAAGCGCAGAGGCACACAGTGGAGGAGGGAGGGCAGAGAAGCGCAGAGGATGATGAAGCGCAGAGGCACACAGTGGAGGAGGGAGGGCAGAGAAGCGCAGAGGATGATGAAGCGCAGAGGCACACAGTGGAGGAGGGAGGGCAGAGAAGCGCAGAGGATGATGAAGCGCAGAGGCACACAGTGGAGGAGGGAGGGCAGAGAAGCGCAGAGAATGAATACAGCAGGGAGCAGGGAAACATGGACATAGGGGGAGAAGAAATTGGAAGTTCATGCCCTCAGCATCCCTTTGATCCGGTTAGGGTAAAAAACAAAGTTATTAATGGTGATGCCCTTACAGATGATGAGAAAAAAAGTGTACTCCAAAATCGGTGGTTAGCACCACAGAGATAAAGCTATCCCAAACGTACCTTGGGAGGAAAACAGCTGAGGTACAATCCCCAGTGGGAGAAAAATTATGAATGGCTGAGCTACTCGCCATCTGAGGATGCAGCTTATTGTGCCACTTGCCTCTGCTTTAATAAAGTAAAAGGAAAAAACTTTAGCTTCCTTACAAAGGGCTTTACTGACTGGAAAAATGCAGTTGGTGATAAAAGAGGCGTGATCCCAAGGCATAGCCATTCAGAGGGACACCAGAGAGCCACCGAATTGGCTGAAAATTTCATGTTGATCACACAAGGCCAAAAGAAAGATATTAAATCTGTTATCAGCAAGCAATATGATGACAAGGTCATGGCTAACCGCAAGGCTTTGCTCTCCATCATAGACAGTATTGTATGTTTAGGGAAAAGAAATGTGCCTTTCCGGGGGAACTGGGAGGGATCCAGTGAAAATGGAAATTTTAACTATTTTGTTAACTGGAAAGCACAGTTTGACACTACACTCAAGCAACATCTGGAGACTGCAGCCAAGAATGCAAAATACATATCCCCACAAATTCAGAATGATCTCATTGCATGCTGTGCAGAGGACATAAGGGAGACTCTTATCAACAATATCAAAACAGCGAAGTTCTTCACTGTTTTAGCTGATGAGTCAATGGATATCAGTGGAATTGAGCAACTATCACTCTGCGTTCGGTATGTGAGTGGGGAGGGAGAGAGTTCTGAAATAAGAGAGGACTTTCTTGGATTCTGCCCTTTGACTCAGCAAGATGCGAAGACAATAGCCACAGTAATTCTTCGACAGCTGACTGAATGGGGACTTCACACTGAGTATTTAAGGGGCCAAGGATATGATGGGGCATCTACAATGAGTGGCCATGTGAGTGGAGTCCAAAAAAGAATCAGTGATGTTCATCCCAGGGCAATGTGCACCCACTGCAGGAGCCATGCACTTAATTTAGTTGTAGTGCATGGCTGTTCAGATCTGCCTATAGTGAGGAATACAATGTCTATTATTGAGGAAATTGCAGTGTTCTTTTCAGGATCTAGTGCCAGAAAAGGTGCTTTGGAGGCAGAAACCAGTAAAGAAGGTCAAACAACAAAAAAATCAGGAATCCCACTCATGAGTGACACAAGATGGAGCAGCAGATCAACCACCCTCAGCGCATTTGTGGAGAAGTTCACAGCGGTGCATTCTGTGTTGGAAAAAATGGGGGTTGAAAAACCTTCTGTTTCTGCAAAGGCTGCCACCCTCAGGCACAGCATGGAATCATTTGAGACCATAATTACAGCTGTGATGGTAAATGAAATACTTGGATACATACATCCTTTAACCAAACTGCTGCAGACTACAAATTTGGACATCCTCACAGCCTATGAGGAAGCAAGAAACATGCGGCAGGTCATCGCCAACCAAAGAGAGGACAAAGGTTCCAGGTTGTGCTTTGAGAAAGCCACTGCATTGGCTAATTCAATAGGTGTTGTCCCAGCCAAGCGGAGGGTATCTGTGAGACAAACATACAGAGCAAACGTGACCACAGAATCAGTGGAGGACCATTACAGGATAAATCTCTTCTACCCCTTCTTGGACCACATCACAGCTCAGTTGGGAGATTTGCCAAGAATAATAAGCCCCCTATCCTTGCATCATACTTGGTGCCATCATCCTTGAAATATTTAACACCAGCACGAGAGGATGAGATGCTTCGGTGGTACCACGAAGACCTCCCTGACCAAGACACTGCCAGACAGGAAATTGAGCGCTGGAGACATAAATTTGAAGATGGCCCCCTTCCTTCTTTTGCCCTAGAAGTTCTACAAAAACACAACCTGTCATTCTTCCCTAACATAAAATGTACGTTGAAGATTTTCTTAACCTTGCCAGTGACAATTTGTGCCTGTGAGAGGTCATTCTCAGCCATGCGAAGACTAAAGACATGGCTTAGATCTACCATGTCAAACGACAGACTGACGGGCCTGGCGATGATGCATGTGCATCAGAAAGTGGAAGTGGACCGGGAGAATATCCTTCGACGGTGGGATGCCTCTGGTCATAGGAGGATTCAGCTTGCATTTGATTAAAAAGTTGATTGTTGAGATTTTAGGTGATGCCATTTGTACTTTTAGGGGCTGTAATTTGCAATGATTTATTTCTACTTGAATATTATTTTTATTTTGGAATCATTCATCATTCAGTTCATCAAGTTCAAAGTTACCCCCTATATTCTTTAAAAACATGGTGGTGTACTATTGCTATAAAAAAAAATGTAAATATAGTACAGTACATTTTTTGGGGGGAAAATGCTGGTTTATACAATTAAAAGACATTTAAACAATAAAACTCTTGTGTGACTTGTAATTTAATAAATACATAAAATATATATATATATATATTATACATATACATAAATGTATATCTAAAAAACAATATAATTTAAAATATTTATATATATTTTTTTTTTAAATCGCCGCGCGCGCTTTGCGCGCGCATCATGGACCTCACTTATTCCAAAATGCTGGCTACGGCCCTGCTTACCTTGTGTGTCTTAGCATCACCTTTAAGTCCCGGGCAGCTAAGATCCGTTTTTTTTATAAAAAGCTAATGTTAGCAGATAAAAGTAGTCTAGATTTAAAACGGTTCAAGCTGCACGGATAAATCGAGCAGAATCAAACTGTAACCTTACAGTTATCACAGACAAGCAAACAACTTGAAAATAGCTTTCTGCAGTTTTGGTCAAAACTAAGTTCTACTAACATTATACACTATACACATAATCTGCTCCCACACACAGAACAACGTCATTTAAAGTCATAAATACGGCAGTGACATTATAAACTTACCCATGAGATGTTTCCTGGAGATACCCCTGCCTTCTTCTCTCGCATAAAAAACGCATGTGAATCGGCAATAATAGTCCCCGGTAATTCACTTCCGTTGTGGCTTTTTTATTTGCAGCGTTTTTTTTTTTATTTGCAGCGCCCTGGCCTCTCAGGGCCACCGTACTATTGTTATCAATGTTGGCTGGACGCTTCAACGCATACAAACAATGGTGGCTGCCCTGAGCTGTTTTTCTGCTCATGACGTCATCGCCGGAAAGTACCGAAGTGGATGTTTCGGACGGGGCGACCAATTGTCACTGGCAGACACATTTTTTATGCTGTGTTAATCGTGATTTGGTTTAAAAAACGTAGTTTCATTTTGCTTTTGTGGTGTATTAAATCTGTTAATACAGTTACTCTCTGACGTCATAAGGGGTGCATAGAGGATGTTGTTCAGGGAAATGGGGCCATAGGATGTTGCTTAACTATAGCTGGAATACGTTGGGGGGCCTCTAGGACCGGACACATGTCACTTTAGGGGGGCACACCTTGTTACTGAACAATACACACTTTGGACGCGCACATACATGTTTTTGCTATAAAGTGTATGCACAACTTTCACTTTAAATTATACTTTTAATAAATTCAAGTCAATCTAAGTTACATGTGATGGTAGCTAGTCAAATGTAACAGCATTTTAACCAGACTGTATTAAAAGGATAATTACCAGTTTTAGTTTAAACAATTAAAAAGACCAAATCAATCAAATGTATTAAAAGACTAATCTTTATTGAAAGGTGCCTATTCTTCTTTTAAATTAAACTTTCAGATGTGAAATATTAAAATACAGTAATAGTATTGTCAATCGAAGCCACTCTTAACAGTACACTTTATATTTATTATTTTCTAAAGTATTTATTGCACTGCATATTCAGTGTGGATGTTCAGAGAGCTTCAGAGACTTTGAGGATAAACCTCAGCATGATGGACGTCCTGTCTGTTGATATGGCCAGAGAGGACTGATGTCTTTCCCTGCGAGGTGGACCAGGCCTGATGGAGGAAGACCAGGCCTGATGAAGAAACCACCTAACTGCATATGTGAGCCCATACTGGGCATACAGAGGAGGAAATAAGTATTTGATCCCCTGACATTTAGTTAGTTTACCCACTTACAAAGAAATGAAGATTCCTCTCTCTTTAAGAAAGTACTCCTGATGTCAACTCTTTATCCCTGGATAAAAGACACCTGTCCACAGTCAATAAATAAGATTACAACCTCTCCACCGAGGGCCAGACCAGAGACAGGTCTTGTGATCATGGTGGAAATAATATCTAAGGACATCAGGGACAAGATTGTAGACCAGCACAAGGCTGAAATAGAAGACAGGACCACCAGCAAGCAGCTGGTTTGATTATTAGAAGCACAAAATAACCATCAATCGCGTCTCGGTCTGGGGCTCCACGATCTAAGATCTGGCCTCTTGGGGCATCAATGATCATGAGAAAGGTGAGGAGTCAGCCAATAACTACTACACAGGAGGGACTTGTTAATGATCTGAAAGCAGCTGGGACCACAGTCACCAAGAAAACTATTGGTAACACACTACGCCGTAATGGATTAAAATCCTGCAGCGCCCGCAAGGGTCCCCTGCTCAAGAAAGCACATGTTCAGGCCATCTGAAGTCTGCCAGTGATCCTCTGAATGATCTAGAAAAAGGCTTATCAGAAGGTAATGTGGTCAGATGAGACCAAAATCAAGATCTTAGGCATCAACTCCACATGCCGTGTTTGGAGGAAGAGAAATGCTGATGATTACCCCAAGAACACCATCCCCAGTATCAAGCATGGAGGTGGAAACATGAGGCTTTGGGGGGGTTTCTCTGCTAAGGGGACCGGGTAATTCACCTCATCGAGGGGAGGATGGAGGGGGCCATGTACCATAAAACTTTGGCTGATAACAGCCTTCCCTCAGCCAGGACATTGAAAATAGGACATGGATAGGTCTTCCAGCACGACAATGACCCAAAACATACGGCCAAGCAAATAAGGAGTGGCTAAAGAAGAAGCCCATTAAGGTGAGGGAGGGGCCTAGCCAGTCTCCGGACCTTAATCCCATAGAACATCTGTGGAGGGAGCTGAAGCTTCCAGTTACCGAGCATCAGCCTCCAAAAATTAAGGATTTTGAGAGAATCTGCAGAGAGGAGAGGACCAAAATCCCTCCTGAGATGTGGGCAAACCTGGTGACCAACTACAAAGAAGGATCTGACCTCTGTGCTGTCCAACAAGGCTTTCTCCACCAAGAACTAAGCCATGTTTTGCAAGGGTAACAAATACTTATTTCCCACCATTAAACGCACATTAATTTATCTTTTTTTGTAACTACATTTCTGGATTCTTTTTTTTTTTATATTCTGTCTCTCACTGTTAAAATAAACCTACCATTTAAAGTACAGACTGTTCATTTCTTTGTAAGTGGGCAAACTAACTAAATTGGCAGGGGATCAAATACTTTGACTACAAAGTATTCAGCGTGCAGATCTTTGTGTTCACAGTAAAAGTGTAGTTAATGAATGTTGTGTATTGGTCTTAAAGGTCCCCTATTATGCAAAATGCACTTTTTGATGTCTTTATACATAAATATTTGTTTCCGGTGTGTAAGTAACTCACAAAATGTCAGAAAATACAACCCTTTCTCTTTTCCGCCCTACCCGCAAAACGGGGGTACAAACGAGCTGATCCAGATTTCCTTCGGTTATATTATTCAAATATAGGATAATAGGAGAGCTTTAATGAATGTTTAGACTTGGGTTAGCATGTAAGTAAGTGGTAACTACATCTGTGCTAACCAGTGGCGGGCCGTGCATTTCACACCTAGGCCTTCAGTGATGTCCTACACAGTCCTACCTGAATTATTCCACCTCTTAATACCATCATTATGACGCCATGGCTCTAGAAACTATACATTTAGACAGAAACGCAGTATAACCGGGCGTTGCATCACCTTAACATAGTCAAGTACAACAGAGTTATATTAATATTTCCGAAGCATTTATAATCAATACATCAGCATTTACAGTTAACTTAATTAATCAGATTATCTGACAAACCGCTCCTTGACACCTGTGTCCGTCACATAACGCAGGACAAGTGCCAGCTGTGCTACATTACCCACATCTGACGTCTCGTCCACCATAACAGCGACAAAGGGTGCTTTTTTAATCTTCATTTTGATCTCTTCTCCCATCACTTCAGCAATAGCATAAATCAGGTCGTTTTGTATTTTGCCTGACGTCCCAGTAAACATGTTGTTTGTGTGCAGGTGGTAATGCAAATCTGTGCTGTTCTCAGCAAGACAAGAAAGAAGCTCCACGTAGCCTAGTTTCCTCTGTTTCTGGACTCGGCGCTTTCATCGTGTCCCCTAAATGAAAGTTCCTGTTTACCCAAAAACAGGACACAATCAATCAGTCTTTCAATATTTCCCTATTTTTGTTCACCCTTTCGTTGTGGAGCTCCGTTTCCCTGGGCACTTGTTCGTTGAGCTGTAGATCCACTCGGGTGTCCCCAAAGGTTTTCAAAAGCACCAGTGCTTCCAAGTGCCCAGCCGTGCTTTGGTGTCTCGTTGCTGCCTTGGTTAGACAACTCAAGTTTGCAAATTTAGTGTGGCTCCAAACACCAAATCGATCAGTTGCAAATACCAGGCATTCCCGGCAGTACAATTTGCAGTGCCTCTCGGAGGCTGTGAGCCAGGGGTACCGCTCGTAGTTTCCCTGCTGTGCTAGGCTCGCTAGCGTTGGAGTTGGTCGTTCCCTTTTCAAGATGTGTAGCTTTACTTGAAAAGTTCGTTTTGAAAATGGCGTTGTTATTATATCTTCGACCAAATTGATCTCTTCTCCTCCTTCAGCCATTGTGGGTTGAAAAAAATAGCTTGTAGAAATCTACACAAATTAGCTCGCTCAAGTTCTAGTTATGTTTGCTAGCTTTGCCCATAGACTGTATGGCTCTGCCTACTGCCTAGCTCTGCCTCTCAATAGTGCGTATCCAATCAGAAGATGTGCACGTGCTAACGTTAGCGTACGCCTGCTAGCTGGCCCGTTGTCGCCACCTCGAAATCTGATTGGTTAACGCCACAATTTTGTTTGCGTTCACTTTAAGCTACAGCCGCCCGCACTGTTGATTCTGAAGGCCTAAGGGCAGATTTCTTTGACCCTAGCAACACATTATGGCTGAAATATGATTGGATAAAAGCTCTAACATAAAGGCCAGCCCTCCAAATCTCGTTCTGAGGCTGGAAGCAGCGCAGCCAAGACGAACGCTATAAAATGAAGAGAATAGACTATGGGGAATAATTTAATACGTATTTGTGGAAAAAATATATCAAAATTTAATTTATATTCTGATGATGTTTAGGCCAGCAGAGAAGGCCTTGCTGGCCCTGACGGCCCACCACTGGTGCTAACTGACGCCATCTTTTGGTCGAACCAATGGGGGAAAAAATGTTGTTCAGCCAGGCTCTAATAGTGTACTGGGAAGGTTGTCACTTTTAAGGCTGATAAGTTCATTGGCTTATTTTGGTGGTAAATGTTGAAGGCACCTTATTCCTAGTGAATGATTATGGCTTTAATTATAGTAACCAAAACAAATTGATGTTATTTGAAGAAACAGAGGTGTTTTCTGAATATAAGGAAAGGAATCATACCAAGCTTGTTTTGACGGGAGGGGATCTAAATCTGACACCTGATAATGGCAATATAATGTCCTTCTAAATATAGTATTAATTAATGGAACACTATTTTACAAGATTTTTAAAATTCCAACGCCTCATAGATATTGAGAGGGACGGAAATCCAAATTTCAACCAATTTTCATGAATCAAACCAAATGGTATTTGCAAATCCAGAATAGATTTGCAAATACCATTTACAGATGTAAGATGTATCACTGTGTAATACATCTTACATTAAACCCAGAAAATAGGACTACATTTAAAAACGATTATTGGACATTTTTTGCAGATCTTTTCAAAGATGAGGAGTTTATCAAAATGGTTAGAGACCTTATACAGAAAATAGAATATGACATGAGCATAAATAGTTCTAGCAGTCGGTGAAAATATTTTAAATTCACGGTGAGGGAGTTTTCAATACAGTATAGTAAATCCAAAAATAACAGAAGCAGTATGAGATCCAGTTGGTGCAGAAAATAAGTAAGTAATTGTTTCAATAAGACTGTATTTTCCGATGATGATAAAAGTAATTTCATTGGCCTACAGACTAAACTAGATCATTTAAACTGAAAGGAAGCCCAAGGTGCTTATGCAAGATCCTGAGCTAAATGGGTAGAGGAAGGCGAAAGAAATACATCTTATTTCAGTGGATTAGAAAAAAGGAGAAAACAATGATTAGCACTGATATTGAATATGCAGATCATAGAATGATATCTGAAGAAATGTATCAATTCTACTCAAATCTTTATTCTTCTGAATATTCTACTAATGATTTGGATGTCTTTCTAGAAAGTATAGGTTCCCATATCCCCAAAATAGACTTAGCTTTTACAGAAATGTGTGAATCTGAGATCAGAATGACAGAATAAGATGAAGTGGTTAAGAGGATAGCAGTAGGAAAGGCACCACGACAAGACGGTTTGACATCTCATTTTTACACATTGTTCTGGGAGGATTTGAGAATCTTTTTATTTGAAGCTTTAAAACACATATTGAACAATATGACAACTACATTGTAACAGGGACTAATAACTCTCATTTCTAAACAAGGTAAAGCCATTCTATTGAATACTGACTATAAATTGTTTATATATGTGATGGCTAGGGGTACCTGAGCCTGGGGGCCGGAGATCATAAACCCTCCACCGGCATGTTGAGAATTGGGTTTAGAAATGGACGGTATGGTGAAAGGTATGGTACTGTAGTTTGTGGTTGGTGTTGAAACCAGTTCTGGACCAGAGCAGAGCGGTGGAATGATACATTGTCCCAGATGACAATGTATTGCATCCGGTGCATTTGGTTTACTGCTGTGACGATGTTGTGCAATTAGTCCAAAGTATGTTGTAAGGGCCCATATTGGAATAAAGGAGGAGGACCCCGTTCTGTGTAATGGCAGCGCAAAGGGTGATGTTACCCCCACGTTGCCCTGGGACATTGATTATAGCCCTGTGGCCAAATATATCTCTGCCTCTCCTTCCTGCTTTTGTGAGGTTTAACCCTGCCTAATCTATGTATATTAATTCATGTGGGATTTCCTCAGCATCCATCTGTAAAACTCTCTGAAATGCAGTGAAAGACAAGATTGTGTAGTTAGAGCATAGATCTAGTATACAGTAAACTTACATGTAAAAGTATGCAGTATGCAATATCACAGTGCTAAAGAGAACAATACATACCTCCACATACTCATGCCACAGCTGTTTGACCCTCTCTGAATTCCGCTCAAAAAGCACTCAATAAATTTGTTTTATTTGAAGCTGATGCCTTTTCAGGATGCGTGCCAGTGTTGACTGAGAGACCTGATGGACAATATTGAAAATGGCATGGTCCCAGATAATTTTGACTTGAATTTCTCTGAGCCTGATAGCATTATTGGCCAAAACCATGTTAATGATCTCTCTCTCTCTCTTGTTCTTGCGTGAATATGGGCCCCTTTCCTCCTTGTCGTTCTCAACCCTCAATCCTGTGTAGAAAAAAACACATGTAACCTACTGTAAAATGTCACAGGAAGGGGTATCAAAAGTGCTGATATGGTGCATACAATAAGCAGCTGATTACTGTAGACAGATTTCTTTTTACCTGTTTGCTAGTCTCAATGTCCTAATGACAGATGCCACTGTATGTCTGCTAAGATTTGGCTGAACTCTTAGTCCAGCCTCCCTCAGCGTCAATCCGTGGTTCACGACATGGTCAACTAGTGTTGCACAAATTTAATTTGATAAATGTGGTCCTCTTCTTCTTTGAGCACGTTCTCCTCCTGCTTCATATTGTAGCGACCCTGCAGTGCTGACAGGGGAGAGACTCACAAAGGGGGGAAGGATTGTTGGGGTTGAAGACGTTGCCCTAGTTAGCCGGATAGGTCAGGTAGAAAAAGGGGGTGGGAAAAAGGAGACCGGAAGGAGTGTGGAGCGGCGGAGCGGGAGATAGCGGGAGAGGGAGAGAAAAAGACAATTGGACAAGCACGTTTTGCCGCCGACCTTATCTAGCCTTTGTTGTTTTGGGCGGTCTTCCAACCCCGGAATTTATTCTGTTGTAGGGTAATAAAACCTGGTTCACCGGTTCAACTAAAACCTTTGTGTCCTCCTCTTTGAACTAGGCAGCCACCCGTGCGGCGGAGCCGCGAATGCTACATTGGTGTCTGAAGTGGGTCTATGACGTGCATGTCAAAGGTCAGGATTTCCAGGCTGGGGACCTTGCCTGGGTGTATGGACCAAAGAGAGTGAAGGGCCGTTGCCCTAAGCTGGACAGTACATGGGTGGGCCCCTGCTATGTGGTTGAGAGAGTGGGGGAGGTGGTTTATCGGGTCAAACTGGTTCCCAGAGGGCGCACAGTGGTACTGCACCGGGATAGGATGGCACCTTACAAAGGGGACCAGCAGCCAGCCTTTCCTGTGACCCCTACCAGAGCACGGCTCAGGCCCCCCCGCCGCAGGAGAGACCCACCGATGCAGCCACTGGATGTCCTTCAAGGGGAGGTGGTGACCCCGCTGGGAGCAATAGTGCCACGGAATACTACTCCACAAGTAAATCATGGAGTAAGGAGGTCGCAGAGGGAGCGGCGGATGCCGGATCGCTTTCAAGGTGTTGCTCTTCCTCGGGGACGAGGAATTACCGGGGGGGGGGGGCAATGTAGCGACCCTGCAGTGCTGACAGGGGAGAGACTCACAAAGGGGGGAAGGGTTGTTGGGGGGAAGACGTTGCCCTAGTTAGCCGGATAGGTCAGGTAGAAAAAGGGGGAGGGAAAAAGGAGACCGGAAGGAGTGTGGAGTGGCGGAGCGGGAGATAGCAGGAGAGGGAGAGAAAAAGACAATTGGACAAGCACGTTTTGCCGCCGACCTTATCTAGCCTTTGTTGTTTTGGGCAGTCTTTCAACCCCAGAATTTAGTCTGTTGTAAGGTAATAAAACCCGGTTCACCGGTTCAACTAAAACCTTCGTGTCCTCCTCTTTGAACTAGTTAGCCACCCGTGCGGCGGAGCCACGAACGCTACAATATGTTTGCACACCTGATGGTTATTTACGAATTGGCTCATAGGTGTGGTAATTTGACAGTCAGTGCTTTAGAATTGCAAGGAAGTGACATCTTGATATACTTCTGTGTCTAATTTATACTATTTATTATGAGGGGCCGTTTAGGCCATAACACACTGGAATTCTCTCCCCTTCCCACTGAAACTGTCTCTGCACACTGAAAAAAATATTTCACGGCACACTGGAAATAACTTTCATATATATTAATGGGTGCCAAAACACACTGGAATACTTGCCTCCACACTGTAGAATTGCACAATAAAAGCACAAGAGAGAGAGAGAGAGAGAGAGAGAGAGAGAGAGAGAGAGAGAGGGAGTGGGGGCGCGAGAGCATTTTTTAGTGTAACCGGAAGGCATTTCAGTGCGTCCGGAAGGGCATTAGACTAGTAGGCCTAGTGAGAAGAACATGACATTTCAGCGTTATTTCATTGCATATTTTTTTTGTGTTTCAATATGAAGGTGCAACTTTTTTATATTTTGATCAGTCTGCAGGCCTTATTCGTTATTGGCAATCGCGAGTACATCGTTTATTTTTTATTTAAAAAGGTTTAGAGAAAAAAATAAAATGAAGTCTTATAATGAACTAAAACAAGTTAATCGAGGAATTCATGGAGTGCTAGGTCATGAAGACAAGTTATGGCACAGATATTAAAAAAATAAACTCGTCCGGGTTAAGCTTGGTGTCTTTGAATATTTGAATAAACCGTTTCCTGTTTGTTCTAAACTGCCATAGACACACATGAGTTTGCAAACTGGCGCGTTTTTATTTATTGCAAGCATGGCCGACAGAAGGACCGAAGAAATAATCGGCGAAGCAATCGGCGTATTAAGAGGTCTCTTAGGTACTTCTAATGTAATAAGTACAATTTCAACTGCCATCAACAATACCAACGCTACGCAGGCAAATGGGCAAAATTTGGAAAACGTGAATGCGGAGATTAGAAATGCTTTCAGACCACGTACAGTTAGAACTAGCAATCCCTTGCCATCAATGCCATCAACGCCATCAACATCGACACTGGAAACCCCTAGATTTGAGGCCAGGCGGTTCAGCACCTGGAATTCCAGAGGAAAGTCGGTGAAAAGGTAAGACCGTTTTTGTCATTGATATGGCCTAACAGACACTTCAGCATGCTGAAACAGATTTTTCATCATTAAACCATTATACATATAACGGAGATGAAGCTGGGAAGCACTAGCCTAGCGAGCAGGTGTATGCTGTCCATGCTGAACCAGCCTTTTCTCCTTTATTTTATGCCTTGTCCTGTTCGGGATGCACCGTAGTGTCGTGTAGGCCTATTATCATTCTAGAACTACCATTTTGCGTTCACTCAGTGCCAAATCAGAAATAGTCCAGCTTAGCACCAGCTCATGTGTAACGGAGGCCAACTAGCAGAGTGTGGCGTGGAACGTTAGTAAACCTTCCTCCCAAAGTACAGTACGTTTTGCAGCTAAAAATGTCTATTTCTGGACTAATGAATACTTAGTATTTGATGGTGGTGGTAAGTAGCCTATTCATGAAAAAAGGTGCCATTTGTGAATGGGCAGTATGAATTCTGGAAATAAACAACTAAAAATATTCCACAGTGCACAAGAAGCAGCACTCCTTTTTCATGCTTTCTTTCTGATTTGTTCTGGATGACTACCCCTAGCTAAGCTACGTCAGCAGGTGATAGGCACCACCTCATACCTGCAGGGGTTTGAGACTGAAAATGCCCAGCACATGTGACCAACAATTCAGCTGGTTAGCCTGACAAGAGAGAAATGGTCTTTATACACCACCTACAGAATAACTATTTTGGGGGGTGTTTTTTGTTAGTACCTTTCATTACCACCCATTGCATAGTATGGAAATTCACAATGATTGTTGCTGATAATATTGATCTTTTTTGATCAATTTGATCTCAAGGGTAATATCGCAAATGTCTCTGTCACTATGTCATAGTGCATTCATGTAGTGGTTTGGGGAGTCTTTGATTTTGATTGTTTTTGTCATGTTGTCCTAAGTATGTTGATGTTCTATATCCTTTTTTTTTTACAGAACAAAGCCGGGAATACACCGGGCTTTTCATAAAGATGTTATCCTGCTGCCTTCAGCTGATGACAGCAGTGTCGTGAAACATGCAAAGAAATCAGTGCTGCACCAGAGAGGCTACATACTGAATGCCTTTGAATTTGAAAAGGCATGGGACAGCACAGAGGTGATGGCCAGGCTTAGGCAGGCATTTGCAGCTAAGGTGTGCCTTCCTAATAATGTCAGGTAAGTACTGAAGTGGACAACAGTCCATTTTGTTGTGTTGAGAGAAGTTAAGCCAGGGATGTCAAACCCGAATGTGTATTAGAGTTGGCCCACATACCACCAATACACTGCTCCCAAAAAATAATAAAGGGAACACCAAAACAAAGCAATGCAACTTCAAGTCAACCATACTTCTGTGATACCAGCCTGTCTAGTTAGGAAGCAACACTCATCATGAATCCATTTCGACAACTGCTGTGCCAATTTAACAAGGCATGGGTAGAAATTAGCGGTAATAACCAAAATGTGCCCAAAGTAGACTTATTCTGCAGGTGGTGTCCACAGACCAATTCTCTTTTTTCATTCTGTCTGGTTGATTGACACCGCCTCGTGGTACCTCCAGGGATGGGACACTGACAAAATGCACTTGTGACTAATACAAATAAGCTAGAAATGATTAAAAAAAAGAGAAATGGGCTGTGGCCCCCACCTGCAGAATAACGGCATATTCTGTTTTGGGGAGCTTATTTTGGTTATTACCTTTAATTTGTATCCATTGCATGCCAAAATGGTTGTTGATTCCTAACTGGAAAGGCTGATGTAACAGAAGTGTGATTGACTTGGAGTAGCATTGCATTGTTTTTGGTATTCCCTCAGAGTGTTTTAAAGAGTGCATTTCTTTTAAAATATATATTGAGTTCAGCCCATCACTTCGGCCTGTGTACTTTATCGTTCATTATTTTTTACTCTGTGGCCGGTTATGTGACTGTGCTGTATGTAATGTATGTGTTGCTTCATCAAACTCTTAATCTGCATTAGCTTACAGATCCTCATGCCCTGTGGCAACAAGCTTGTTCCTCCATCACTGTCTGAGGGCCAAAAGCTGGATGCAACCCTCATACAGAAAATATTCAAAAGGGCATCTTTATACCTGCGGCCTTCCCTTTCACTTGAGGTAAGTATGATTCTGTTGAAGCCTGGTGGTCATTGTGCTGAAAAAGCCTCCAGTTAGAAAGTTGAAAATGAGAGTTCATCTTTCATGACGACAATTAGCCTAATCAAATGCCTACATCAACAAAAGAATGGCTTCACCAGAATAAGATTTGAGATTTTGTGTAAAAAAGATGGTTCACCCACTTTTCCACAAATTTGCCCCTTGGACTTCTGTTTTCTGAAAATGGTATTAGTCTTCTATGCTTAAAACCTACATACCGTAAAATTTTTTGTTCTCAAGTGTTTGAGTGATGACGGCTCATATAGTGATGACAGTTCCGAGGTAGAGGACGACCTCATGGAAGACATTTCTGCCAGCAGCCAGCAGCCATCCTCGTGCACCACACCACCCCCACAAGCACCACCTCAGCAGCCACCTCAACAGCCACCTCAACAGCCACCTCAGCAGCCACCTCAACAGCCACCTCAACAGCCACCTCAACAGCCACCACAGCAGCCACCACAGCAGCCACCACTGCAGCCACCACTGCAGCCACCAGTGAATGACCAGGCAGGATATCATCCAGATAATTACTATAGTGCATATGTCGACATCATTGAAGATTTGGCGGAGGAGGAAGACGGTGAACTGTTACATGCTATAGTCGTTAGCATGCAAGACCAGACGTAAGTGTGAGATCACCTTTGACACATTCCATAACTTGCTGGTGCGCTTCAGACTCCGCAACCTGACCCATCAATCAGTAAATAACAGATAGTGACATGCTTTGTCCTTGTGGCGTAGAAGAGGCCATGTGGACAGCCATGGCCAGGTGGAGAATTGGTGGAGTCTCAGTCACTTGTTTTGTAGGCTATAAATGTAAACTGAGTAGCAATTGCTGATACCGCTAATAATGATAAAATCAGAATCATGACAATGTTGTTTCAATCGTGATAAGAAAATGTCGCCATATCACCCTCCCTTACATTGCATTACATTGTGAAAATCAACTAGTTGTAAATGTGTGTGCAATTCTCTCTTCTCTCTTGAAGGCTCCCCAAAGAAGATGTCCCAGTCAGTGACATTCTGAAGGAATTGGCAGAGAAAATCGATAGCATTGGAATTTCAAGATTCAACATAAATCGCTCCAATGTTCTTGACGGGGCCATACGGGGTCTTAAAAGGTTGACATTCAGCCCATGCAATACTTTGAATGTGAGATTTTCTGACGATAAGGGGGCGACTGAGGAAGCTATTGACCTTGGGGGGCCAAGAAGAGAATTTCTTCGCCTTCTAATGCAAACCCTGTCAGAGTCCGAGATGTTTGAGGGACGCGAAGGCCATCGCAACTTGGCTCTAGATTTCAGAGGTTTGTTTACCATAATTATATGGAATTATTGAAGAATTTAATTGTTGTGCTTCTACGCTGACCATACTTGGCAAGTGATCTGCTGTACTTTCTGTTCTTTCTGTAATCTTTCTAGCTTTACGTGAGGACAAATATTTTTATGCAGGAACTGCCATTGCCCTCAGCCTGGTCCATGGCGGTCCACCGCCATGTTTTCTGTCAAAGACTCTTTTCACGGGCATATCCGAGGGAGCAGACCAGTGCCAGCCAGAGCTGGAAGACGTCACTGATTCTGATCTGCGCGACAAACTAACAAAGGTCTGTGGTTGGGGGAAGGGGGTTGCACATTTCATGCACTAATGTGTTGCTGTGTGTATCTATGTTAATTTGAAGTTGTTTCGGTTGGGTGTGTCAATGTAGAGTGGGTAGTGAACATAATGAAGCAGATTACTAGGGTTGTGGTGATGTTGATGCACTACCTAGTGTATGTGTCTTTATGCACAGAGGTGTCAAAAGTAAAAGCAGAGGTTAAAAAATGCCACAGTTTCCTTCCAACACAATTAACTTCACTGAGTAACTGGTCTACAGATACTGTAAACCAATATACCTGATGCTGCGCTGGTTGGGTCAAATTTGTAGGTTTTTGGTAGGTTCTTAGTTTATTTTTTTCAGTAACAACGTCTATCGACCTCATTAGCTACAATGGCATAACTGGTGTAACAGTTGTGTAATGTTATGTGCCAGTGTTGTACTTAAACAATACATTTACTTTTACTTTTGACACCTCTGTTTATGCACTATTCCACAGGTTTCTGAAGCCACGACACTACATGACCTGCAGCTGTCTGTGGAGCCTATCAGCGACTACTTGGCCACCGCTGGCTGCTTAAGGCTCTTAACATCCTTGACCGACAAATATCCACTGCTGGAGGACATCCTGATGTTCCACGTGGTCCATCGTGTTCGGGCACCCTTGGAGCGGTAATTTTGTTTCACGTGGTAAAATAACACATGATGCAGGGTGTCCATGGAGGATTAAAGCGATACTGCACTATAGTGAAGGTGGAAAAAGTTGTGAAATCATTCGTCTGTGTGACATTTTTTTACATCACAAAAATCTTAGCATTTGAACAGGTGTGTTCAGACTTTCTCTGGCCACAGTATGTCATAATGAAAATGCATGACATTGAGTGCTAACTGCAAGTACGTTGTTGTGACTAAAAGAAACGTCCAACAATATGGCATTGTTATGTCTTTGATATTTTATTTTTGTCGTCCCCCCCCCCCATGCAAAATGTTTAGATTCAAAGACGGGCTGAAAACCCTAGGCGTGTTGCCGAAAATACAACAGCACCCAGAGGCATTTCGCCCGCTGCTGTGCTACAACCCTCCCACGCTCACAGCCGACTCTCTGGATTGTCTCTTCACCATCAACTGGTCCGAGGATGGGAGCAACTCCCGGATTGGCGAGAACAAGACAGTGGCATTTTGGAGGGACTTCCTTCAGGATGTAGAAGGTGATTGAATTTCAATGGTGTTGAAGGCACTGGATGTTGTTGTGACACAGGACTATGAGAGGTTAAGGTCACTGAGATGAAATGAAAAGTTCATTGCCAAGGAAAATGTCATATAGGCCCAAGTAATATTACCTTACATTTTTAAAATAGGAAGTAATCTAAGTAGAAATTAACTTTTAAAGGTGCACTGTGTATGATGATGGCCAGAGAAGGTTGCAACTATGCTGCTCATTGAAACTGTGCTGCCTGTGGCCAAGTTTGATCTTTTCATGAATATTACACATATATGTATATACATAATATATACATGAATACATACACTTTCTCTGTAATCTTTCACTTTCTCTGCAATCTCAGAAGAATGTTAAGTAATGTTTACTTTTTCTTTTCTTTTTTTTTGCTGATTACATATTTGAATTGCTTTTTATACAAAATAGTTTTGATCATGAATGGTGTCACTAATGTAGTTATTGTGTTTGTGTATTATCATTTAACAGAAGAGAAGAAAATGACTTTGGAATCTATTCTTACCTTCACTACGGGGTCTAATGTGGTTCCACCGATGGGGTTCTCCCCTCAGCCATCCTTGGAATTCCTTCATGGTGGAGGAAAATATCCAATTGCAAACACTTGCATAAACTGCTTACGGCTGCCCCTTCACTCAGAATACGAGCCTTTCAAGGAGGCAATGGAGTTTGCCATCCAAAACACTTATGGATTTGGTATGGCTTAGGGTGTTTTAGGGAGGATTGCACTCAGTTTGGTTTCGTTACACAAGTGAAAGGGGAGAGAATTCCAGTGTGTTATGGCCCCTCATAGTTAGGTGTATAAATCATGCATCACACCCATGATCAAGAGCACACACACACACACACACACACACACACAGACACACACACACATGCACGGATATGCACGTACACACACACACAGATATGTACACGTACAAACACAGTGACACACACACACACATACCCACACAGATAACACACGTACAAACACACACACACACACATACCCACACAGATAACACACGTACAAACACACGCACGCACATATCCACACTTACACACGCACTCCCTCACAGTCAGTACAGTATGCAGAGACAGATGCATCTCATGTAAACACACACACAGATGTTCACACTGTTTTACAAACAAGCACTGAAATGAATAAAAACAATTCATTGTCAATGGGGTCTACTCCTGTTTTATTGTCTACTTTCCAAGAAATTAACAAGAGTAACAAACATATTTATTCCGTAGTTTCCGTCATCCTCTAAAGGATCAATTGTATGACGGATCTCTGCTATAGTAGTGTCATTTACATGAAAATCGTTATCAGGAACTTCTACGACGCTGTTGAATTGGAGTTCAGGAGATGTTTCACGGTAAGCAGCACCTTGGGATCCGACTGGTGCAAAGACACCATTGACCCCTGTGATGTCCTGGCCTGCATTCCTGATGATGCCAGAGAACCAAAGCTGGAGTGGGGTCCTACATCTTTCAGTCGATAAAGCATGATTATTCCACTGATTACGGAAGTCACTCGCAGCCCGTTGTATTCGTGGTACATAAATGTAATGCAGTGCGAACAGGTGCAACTCCGACAATGAGTCTAAATAGTTTCGGTTTTCCATAAAGGTGAAAAGTTCGACATAAAAATAAGAGACAACACGATTCAGCTCAGCCCAAAGTCTTTCTATTCTTTGGTTATGCACGCTGCGGCCTGCAATGACACTTCCTCGATGCAATCCTCTTCTGCTCAGCATGAAACGCGCAACCTCTAAGTTTTCAGTTCCACGGTCGCAACGGACTCTTGATGGAAGCCCAAAGTCCAGCACTCCCTCTTCAAACAGCGTCAGCACACTAGAACCCCTATTGTTTGTTAAACAGCGTAGATATATTATGGTTCGACTATACCCGTCCACACATCCGTGGAACACCAATCTCCAATGGATTAATTTGTGGTTTGAATCAATGTGCCTGCAAATAAAGACAAGGGAAAGGGGCATCAGTTCAACGTAGGCTATGGCCAACACGTTTGTATTTTAAAGTGCTTTGCAGTTTGACAGCAGCCTCAATGGTAGGCTATGACACGACTGGCACAAAGTCATTCGGACACTCGACAGTGCTGTCATTACAATAGTAGACTAACTCACCATAATTCATTCGGACCACGAACACAGTAGGTCCTGCGGCGAATGGCCTGTCGGTGACGTACACTTCGCCCCACTGGGTCAATGGTTTGTAGAGCTTCCCGAACTCTCCTGCGCTGAATACGAATCCCCATGTGGCGCAGACTGGCCCGTACGTAGATCTCGCCAGCATTCGGCGTAGTATCCAGTATGTGTCTGATGGTTGACAGCAGGTTCTCCCTTGACAGTTCACTGTATTGAAGAGGTGGTATACCCAAGCGTTGTCGGTGGCGGTACAAGGTCCGGCGCGCAATGCCAAAAAGCGAGGCTATTCCTTGCCAGTTAAGCCCAAGACCCATGCACAACTCTATCTGTTCTGCTGTCAAATCGTACCGTGGGCGACCAGTGCCGCTTCTATTAATAGGTGGTACAATGGTCATTTCTCTCGGAAGATCGTCATCGACCTGTTGCAGAACAGCCATCATGCACTGATATAATTGTTCAAGTAAAATTGTACACGGTCTTCCCTCCAATGTATCATGTTGCCGTACAATGTTTGTTATGTGGAATATTGTCCTAGCATGGGCTTCAAGTTCACGAAAACACCTCACATTTGGATATACCTGAATTCTTTCGAGACAATGTAGAATTTGCGAAAATATCTCAATAACATCTTCGTTGTTTGACCTAACTGATACGTGACATGCGAGGAAAATTATTATTACAATTATCTGTTTGTGCATAATTTTATGCTTTTGTCGTAGGCTACCTGAACTCGTACAATGAACCTGTTATCGTCTAATGGCTTTCCGGACGCACTGACATGCCTTCCGGTTACACTGAAATGCCTTCCGGTTACACTGAAATGCCTTCCGGTTACACTGAAATGCCTTCCGGACACACTGAAAAATGCTCGCGCGCTTCCCCCCCCCCCCCCCCCCCTCTCTCACTCTCTCACACACACACACACACACACACACACGCACACAGACATTCTCTCTCTCTCTCTCTCTCTCTCTCTCTCTCTCTCTCTCTCTCTCTCTCACTCACTCACTCACTCACTCACTCACTCACTTGTGCTGTTATTGTGCAAATCTAGTGTGGAGGCAAGTATTCCAGTGTGTTTTGGCACCCATTAATATGAAAGTTTTTTTCAGTGTGCAGTGAAATATTTTTTTCAGTGTGCAGAGACAGTTTCAGTGGGAAGGGGAGAGAATTCCAGTGTGTTTTGACACCCATTAATATATATGAAAGTTATTTCCAGTGTGCCGTGAAATATTTTTTCAGTGTGCAGAGACAGTTTCAGTGGGAAGGGGAGAGAATTCCAGTGTGTTATGGCCTAAACGGCCCCTCATAATTTATACAAGTCCAGCAGTGGCCCAGTCAGTAGGGGCTTGGACTGGGAATCGTAGGGTCGCCGGTTCAAGTCCCCGAACAGACTTGAAATATGGAAAGTGGACTGCTACTTGGAGAGGTCCCAGTTCACCTCTTAGGCCCTGCTGTGGTGCCCTTGAGCAAGGCACCAGACACCTCCAATCCCCCCTCCCCATTGCTCCCCGTGCGCTGCACAATAGCTGCCCACTGCTCCTAGTACTAGGATGGGTTAAATGCAGAGGACCAATTTCACTGTGTGTGCTTGGCTGTGTGCATGTATGTGACAATAAAGAGGGTTTTGCAAATCACTTGTTTTGCAAAAAGTGTGAGGCTGACTTTGTGCTTACAGTGGTGCAAATCTGGGTTGATGTTTTGCTCCTTGAGTGTAAGGTTTTGAAAATTGTGTAATACTTTTGATTTTAGTTTATGCAATCGAAAAAAATTGTAAGAGCTCAACCTGTCATTTTTTATAATTCCTATTTTGTGGAGATGTCAAAGTGTCTTCACAGGAAAACCTTTGCACTCAAGAAATCAAACAATTGTTTGTTTATACATTTTAAGAATGTGTCGTGTATTAAATCTGTTCATACATACAGTTAGTTAATTCGGTTCATAATACAGCTAGTTACTCTCTGAGGTCATGGAGAGTGCAGAGAAGATGTCGTTCACGGGCCATATGGTGGGCAGTCGGATGTTGTATAACAACCTCCGAAATACGTTAGGGGGCCCCTATGAACAGACACGTCACTTAGTGAGGCATACATTTTTATTACCTCCTGTGAGCACGCACACTTTGGATACGCACACACATTTTCTCCTATAAAGTGTATGCACAAAGACTGTTCAGGGGGACTTCCACGATTGGGTCTGGAACCTCGTATTGCCCGTGTTGGTGTATGATACTATGCTGTTGTAATAAACCTTATTATATACAAGCTGGTGTCTACGGAGACTTCGTCATCATCTTCACAAACATCGCTATAAAATATACCTCAAATGGCTTTTATATTTTTTTTGCAAATTTATTGTTAATTATTTATTCTTATTTTGATCTTCAATATATGATAAAAAGGTTTGTATAAGTAAATGTATACCAAAGGAAGGAGGAAATCCTTTGTTGCAACACACACACACACACACACACACACACACCAGGTCTCTGTGACATTAGTGCGATTTTTGCTGAGAGGAGTCTGTTGTGAATCAGAGAAACATTTAAAACTTCATGAAAATACTGACTCATGACTGAAATGTTCTCATGGTGAGGGGGAGGTGGTTGTTTATACCCAGGGGGACATAACACACACATATTTTCCAGACATAACCTTTTCGTGTTCAGATTTTTAGTTTTTTGTTAAACCTAATAAGTAATTTCAGAATCTTTTGGCAATGCTAATTAATAGACTCATCTTTTTTAACATACAGACTCTCAGGCTGATATATTTCAAAATGGAGAATAACTTCACCATTAACGCCCAATGTGACTATGTCAGAAATATTTTCTATATGGTCTATTCATTCTTTTTTATGTTCCTCATTATTTTCCATGAAGTAGAAATGGGTAAGGGTTCTTACAGGTTTGTTACCGTTGTGGTCAAATTTCCTGTTTGTGATAAAAGTTTCACACCATTTCTGCTGCCGTTTTCCCACTTCGAGTTCCAGTGTGAGTGATTCTCTACTTTCGCTGTGGATTTATCCTGCCCTGAACTCAGAGGCAACATCAGTTCTCCTGAGTGTTTCCGTGGAGGATTTTGAGTTGGACATTGCAAATAGCTTATTATACATATACCTGCTTCTAGTTTAAGTCTTTACAAACTGTACTCTGATATATTGGGTCAACGTATTCAGACTTAGTCTTTTTTATTTTTTATTTTAGATATCCCCTTGGTGCACAATTATTAGGCAAATTGTATTTTTGAGGATTATTTTAATGATTGAACAACTACAGAGCTCTCGGTCAATCCAAAACGTAAATAAACCTGAAACCGGAAGATTTAAGAAAGTAAAAGTTAGGTTTTGGCATTCTTAGGACAATATCTAAGCACAATTACTGGGCAACAAGGAAAAACGTATCGGTTCCCATCTCACTTGTTTACTTCCACCAATTAAAGTGAGAATAATAAACAAACAACTCAAAATGTACAAATAAACATTTCTGCCATAAAAAAAAAAAAAAAAACAGATACCAGATGTCATTATTATTCCCTCTTTAAGAACTTTACTGGCTAGCGACACAGAGGAGTACTTCAGTGCATGTGATGGAAAATTGTCCTGCAGAAGATCCTGGTCTTCTTAAAGATGCAGACTTCTTCCTGTACCACTGAGGGAAGAATGGGTCTTCTAAAAACTGGCAGTAGGTTCGGGAGTAGATGAGTCCATCTTCAACCAGAAAGGGTCCAACTAGCTCCTCTTATTTTTTTTCCTTCAGAGCAAAGAAATACTGGCAGTAAACTGTATTCTGCCATTGCAGCGCGTAACTATGCAACGCTAGACAGGTAGCTAGCAACTTGAATCCTCCAATAACCACAAGGCTTGGCTTTTCTTGAAGTTTACTGAAAGATTTTGATTGTGAAACTGGAAATACAAAACAGAAAAATACATTAGTACACAGCATCTGTATGTAATGTTACTAAATACTTATTAAATGGAAGTGCAATAAACACGCACACATTTAAATGCAATAAGCCTATACATAGTGAGTTGACAATACTGCTACGATAAGCAGGCTAAATGTAAAGCTAACAGCTAATTGCTTGCTAAATGAAGCATCTTCTAACAATCTCTATAAATACAGAGAAAATGTTACAGACTTACATTTTCTACAACATATGAAAGTTACACAGGTTATACATTATGGCCTTGTACTTACAGATAAACAGTATCCAAAGCAAAAGCTTAAATAGAAATGAACTCTGCAGCACCAGGGGCCTGTACTACGAACGGAGTTCAACCTACTTAGAACTAACTCAGGGTTTCCGCGGTAACCCGGGGTTGACTAAACCTGGACATCTTGATTGGTCTTAAACGGTACTACGACGCTGATTATGAAGTTGATCAGCTGAACCTGTGTTCACTCAACCAGAGTTACTGCGCGTTCACATAAAAGGGGTGGTACCAGCGCAAAAAAACACTCTCGATCATGGCGGGCTCTCCCTATTTCACAGAAGAGGAATGCGAGATCATAATGAGGAGTTATGAAGAGTATAAACCGACCCTGGCTGCTAAATCCAACACCGCGGCAGCAAACAAGGCGCGACTGGGGTGTTGGCAGCAAATTACAGACCGCGTAAATTCGTAAGTAGGCCTATTTCTTTACTTCTATATGTCCGTTAAAATAATCCCAACCTGAATACAGTATGTCAGGACGATGTACAATAACAGTCGGAACGTTACTGTATCGTATGTGCAACCACAAATGAAGCAGGACAACTGAATGTTTAGTCCCCTTCACTAATTCTGTGTATGTCCCTTAAATACTTCCAGAGGTACCAGCAGCGCCAAACGGACCTGGCAGCAGGTGAAGATGAAGTACAAAAACATCATTCAGAATGGTAAGTAAGAATGTGTGTGTGTGTGTGTGTGTGTGTGTGTGTGTGTGTGTGTGTGTGTGTGTGTGTGTGTGTGTGTGTGTGTGTGTGTGTGTGTGTGTGTGTGTGTGTGTGTGTGTGTGTGTGTGTGTGTGTGTGTGTGTGTGTGTGTCTTGTCAGAGAGAGCTAAATGTGTCTGTCTTTAACAGCCAACAAGAAGAAGGTAGAAATAAGGCGCACAGGAGGAGGGAGGGCACCAGACTCCTTTACTCTTGCTGAAGAGTTGGCCCTAGCCAACAACAGTGGCAGGGTGATGATGGATGGGGTGGCAGGGGTACAGTCTAACCCTGGGGCAGCTGAAATGTCCACCCTCTATGTGCAAGGTAATGTATGGCATTCATCGTTCTTCATGTTAGAGTATTTTGGCTTTCTTCCCCTGAATCATCAGTAACATGTGTCTTCTGTTGCATGCAGTCGAGGGTGGAAACATCACAACCCTGCAGCCACCAGGATGCATTCATCCTCTGACACAGGTAATTCAAATGGATAACATCCATGACATGTAAATTAGGCTATGTCACCCCTAAAGTATGGGTGCAGCGTAAAATTCTGAATCTTTTCAGGATGATGATGATGATGATGATGATGACGAGACCCTCACAGCCCCCTCCGACACACACATGCAGGTTAAAACACTTTACTGCTACTATATGCCACATTAATGTCCTAGGAGGGTGAGCATCATTTGTCAGTACTGTCTGAATCAAGTGACCTGTGTCATTAATGCAATGTGTGTGTGTGTGTCTTAGGAGGACTTGGAGGAGCTTTCCCTCCTGAAGCCTCCCTCCCAGGGACCTCACAGTCAGACAAAGTACAGTTTCTCCTTCCTTGTTTAATTACTGAATATAATGCATACTAGGCTAATGTGTACAACATGGGGTGGGGGTTGTGTAGGCCACAGTGGACAATGTCCGCAGTTTATACAAGAAAGTGCTGGAGCTAGACCGCACAAAGAAGAGGCTGGAGATCAGAAAGCTGGAATTACAAATTGAAAAGCTGGAACATGAGAAGAAGGTATTGTCTTATCACTCCATTAATATATAGGCTACCCACACCCTATATGTGTGTCATTGATCTGGCTTTTCGTCACCTTTTCTTCTTGCAGGAAAGAGAGTCATCTAATAAATGAATAATATCAGAGATTGGTGTGACATGTCTTTATTTTTGTGCATTTAATTTGTGGTGTGTACAATTCATTGGAAAAACTGGTTGGTAATGGCATCCCTGACAGCACGGCCTGTTGGATGATCCAGGGTGATTGGATCAGTAATATCAGGGGGTGGGGGAGGATCATGAGGGGGCACTCTTTCCTTCCTTATTGTGGCGACATTCTGAAGAACCACACATGCTGCTATGGTTTGGCAGGCCCTGTCTGGCTTGACCCGAAGGACCTTCAGGCAGGCGAATCGGGCCTTCAATATGCCAAATGTCATTTCGATCCTGGCCCTAGTGACACTGTGTGCATGATTAAATGATCTCTGTTGCCTTGTTTGTGGATCAGGAAATGGTGTGATGAGGAACTTCATGCATGCGTAGCCACGGTCCCCCAGCAGGATTCCATCAAATTGCCCTTAGATGAAATGGAGGAAAAATTAAACAACTGTCACACTGATTTCATGTTCACTATTAAAGCATATTACTTCAGGTAAATCGATATAGGACTTTTACCTTGGTGGAATCTGTCAGACAGTGATGATTCTCTGAATATACGGGAGTCATGGACTGACCCTGGCCACCTTGCATCCAGGCTTGTGATCATATAGTGGTGATCGCATGTCATCTAAGAATATGTGCACAGGTAAGGAACATAACAGGTGAGGCATGCTGTTGCGCATGTAAATGACACCACCCCATGCAGAGGACAGGAAATCATTCTACATGACAACAGGAATTGACAGGTTGACATTACCTATTCCAATGAATCGTGGACTGTACAATGTACGCCTACTGTTAATCTGTTAGTCTTGTGTATTACCTGGACATTGATGGTGTGTTTGGACTTTCTATTCACAAAATCCCGCTCATGCTCTCCCAGGGGTGCACTGATAGGAATGTGCGTACAATCAATGGCTCCAATTACTCTTGGGAAACCTAGATATTTTGTTAGTCAAATCAGTTGCCAGTCACAATTATGAAATGTGCAAATTACCTATTTTTAGATTAGTGGCATATTACCAGCGATTGCATAGAACCCTTCTTTTATCTGACGTGCAGGCAAATGGCCAGGGAATACAACAAATGCATCCACCAGTTTAGTGAGAGCAAGTACCACCTTCCGTATCACCCGGCATACAGTGTTCTTACTCAGGTTTTCAGCATCACCGATGGAATACATATATTGTCCGCTGGCGAAATAGCGCAATGAAAGACATAACATTTGCTCGATTGTGAGGGCCTGACTTCGGCGGGTTACATTAGAGACGTCCGCCTCGAGCAGCTGGCATAGGTAACGAATTCCCTCAGCTGAGAATCTATATCTTTCATGGAGAACATCGTCCGGGTACGCCAGCGGATTCTGGCGGTCTCTAAATACCCTCGCCCTCCGAAGAGAGCCCCTCACAATCTGCGCGCCTATATCGTACGGATCGTCCAGGTATGCTGGCATTGTCTTTAGGGGACATGTCGGTGGAGGAGTGGTGTCTAAATAGGGTGTGGTTAATCGGAAACCTAGGGTTAACCAAGAACTAAAACTGGGAAGACCAGTTTTGGGATCCTACGTATATTGCCATGGCAGCATACCTCGGTTTTAACATATCCAACTTTCGTAGTATGGGTTAACCAGCAACATACGCTGCACGTGACCAAGTTACTCTCGAAGTTACCCCGGTAAGCCAGAAAACCAGCTTCGTAGTACAGGCCCCGGGAGTCGGCCGCATGTCTTGACGTCAACGTCAACATCCATTTTACCCTTACATGCACATATATCCTAGATACCGCAAACGAACACACGGGGGCAGTATAAACAAAGCAAATCAACCTTAATGATGTATATGAAATGCTTTCACTTCGAAACTATCCATCCATCCATCTTCTCCCGCTTTTCCGTCAGGGTCGCGGAGGTAACAGCTCCAGCAGAGAGCCCCAAACTTTCCTTTCCCTAGCCACATCAACCAGCTCTGACTGGGGGATTCCAAGGTGCTCCCAGGCCAGCGAAGAGATATAATCCCTCCACCTGGTCCTAGGTCTACCCCTTGGTCTCTTCCCAGCTGGACGTGCCTGGAACACCTCCCTAGGGAGGCGCCCAGGTGGCATCCTCACTAGGTGCCTGAACCACCTCAACTGGCTCCTTTCAACGTGAAGGAGCAGCGGTTCTACTCCGAGTTCCTCCCGGATGACTAAACTTCGCACCTTATCCCTAAGGGAGATGCCAGTCACCCTTTGGAGAAATCCCATTTCGCCCGTTTGTATCCGCTATCTCATTCTTTCGGTCATGACCCATCCTTCATGACCATAGGTGAGGGTAGGAACGAAGATGGCCCGGTAGACAGAGAGCTTTGCCTCCTGGCTCAGCTCTTGTTTCGTCACAACGGTGCGGTAAAGCGACTGCAGTACCGCTCCCGCTGCTCCGATTCTCCGACCCATCTCACGCTCCATTGTTCCCTCACTCGAGAACAAGACCCCGAGATACTTGAACTCCTTCACTTGGGGTAAGGCTTCATTCCCTACCTGGAGTGGACAGTCCATTGGTTTCCTGCTGAGAACCATGGCCTCAGATTTGGAGGTGCTGATCCCAGCCGCTTCACACTCGGCCGCGAACCGATCCAGTGAGTGCTGAAGGTCACAGACCGATGAAGCCATTAGGACCACATCATCTGCAAAAAGCAGAGGTGCAATCCTTAGCCCACCGAACTGCAGACCCTCTCCCCCACGAGTACGCCTAGAAATCCTGTCCATGAATATCACAAACAGGATTGGTGACAAAGCGCAGCCCTGGCGGAGGCCAACCCTCCCCCGAAATCGGTCCGACGTGCTACCGAGGACCCGGACAAAGCTCTCGCTTTGAGAGTACAGAGATTGGATGGCCCTGAGTAGAGACCCCCTCACCCCATACTCCCGCAGCACCTCCCACAGTATCTCCCTGGGAACCCGGTCATACGCCTTCTCCAAATCCACAAAGCACATGTAGACCGGATAAGCGTACTCCCAAGCCCCCTCCAGGATCCTTCCGAGAATGAAAAGCTGGTCCATCGTTCCACGACCAGGACGAAAACCGCATTGTTCCTCTTCAATCTGAGGTTCGACAATCGGCCGGACCCTCCTTTCCAGCACCTTAGAGTAAACTTTCCCGGGGAGGCTGAGTAATGTGATGCTTTTGTAATTGGCACACAGCCTCTGACCCCCCTTTTTAAAAAGAGGAACCACCACCCCGGTCTGCCACTCCTTCGGTACTGTTTCCGACTTCCACGCAATGTTGATGAGACGTGTCAACCATGACAGTTCCTCAACACCCAGAGCCTTCAGCATTTCTGGGCGGATCTCATCCACCCCCGGGCCTTTGCCACTGTGGAGCTCTTTAACCACCTGAATGACTTCCCCCCGTGAGATTGGAATTGATCCCCCTTCATACTCCAGCTCCGCCTCTAACATAGAGGGCGGAGTTGTCGGATTCAGGAGTTCCTCCAAGTGTTCCTTCCACCGCCCTAACACACTATCAGTTGAGGTCTACAGTGTCACTTCCTTACACAGCTTGGATGGTTCCCTGTTTCCCCCTCCTGAGGTGTCGGACGGTTTTCCAGAACAACTTTCCTTCTCCATGGCTTCTCCGAACTTCTCCCACATCCATTGCTTTGCCTCGGCCACGGCTGAGGCTGCTATCCTTCGGGCCTGTCGATACCTTGCAACTGCGTCAGGAGTACCCAGGGATAACATATCCCGGAAGGCCTCCTTCTTCAGTCGGACGGCTTCCCTGACCACCGGTGTCCACCAGGAGGTTCGAGGGTTACCGCCCCTTGAGGCACCTAAGACCTTGAGACCACAGCTCCCTGCCGCAGCTTCGGCAATGGAGGCTTTGAACACCGCCCACTCAGGTTCAATGTCCTCAGCCTCCACAAGGATGCCTGAAAAGCTCCGCCGGAGGTGTGAGTTGAAGGCCTCCTGGACTTCGGACTCCTCCAGACGTTCCCAGTTCACCCGCACTACACGTTTGGGCTTACCAGGTCTGTCTGGCAGGGGGCCACTCGACCCAACTCACCACCAGATGGTGATCAGTTCACAACTCCGCCCCTCTCTTCACCTGAGTGTCCAAAACATGCGGCCTCAGGTCCGATGATACGATAACAAAATCGATCATGGACCTTCTGCCTAGGGTGCTCTGGTACTACGTACACTTATGAGCATCCTTATGTTCGAACATGGTGTTTGTTTTGGCCAATCCATGACTAGCACAGAAGTTCAGTAAAGAACCACCACTCCGGTTCAGATCAGGGGGGCCGTTCCTCCCAATCAAGCTCCTCCTAGTGCCTCCATCATTGCCCACGTGTGCGTTGAAGTCTCCCAGCAAGACTAAGGAGTCCCCTTCAGGAGCCCCATACAGGACTTCTTTCAGCGTCTCCAAGAAGGCCGAATACTCTGAACTGCTATTTAGTGCATAAGCACACACAACAGTCAGAGTTTTCCCCCCCATAACCCGCAAGCGTAGGGAGGGCGACCCTCTCCACTGGGGTAAACTCCAACAAAGCGGCACTCAAACGGGGGTTTGTGAGTATCCCCACACCCGCTCGGCGCCTCGCACCTTGGGCAACTCCGGAGAAGAATAGAGTCCAACCCCTATCCAGAAGTAAGGTTCCAGAGCCGACACGTGCGTAGAGGTGAGCCCCACCAGATCCAACTGGTAACGCTCCACCTCCCGCACAAGCTCCGGCTCCTCCCCCCCCCAGAGAGGTGACATTGCACGTCTCCAAAGCCAGCTTCTGTCGCCTGAGTCTGGTCCGTCGAGACCCTCTGCTTTCACTGCCACCCTTCTGGCAGTGCACCCGACCCCATCGCTGTTTCCCGTAGGTGGTGGGCCCATGGGACGGGGAAGCGGAGGTGTTGCCCACGTTGCTTTTTCGGGCTGTGCCCGGCCGGTCTCCATGGCAAGCCCGGCCACCAGACGCTCGCTGATGAGTCCTCCTTCTGGGCCTGGCTCCAGAAGGGGACCACGGGCTTCCTCCGGGCTGGGTATCCTCGCTTTCACGTGTGTTTTTCATGAGGTCTTTTGAACCAATCTTAGTCTGGCCCCTTACCTGAAAGCAATTTGCCATGGGAGACCCTAGCAGGAACACAAGGTTCCAGACAACACAGCCCCCAGGTTCATCGGGGCACACAAACCTCTCCACCACGATAAGGTGCTGGTTCTCAGAAAGCCTTCTAAACTATATTCATTTTTAAAGAAAGGCAACACAAACTGCATCAACAAATCCCTCTCCCCTGGGGTCCTGACATTGACATTAGAAGACATGGCATGGAAGGAGTACAATAATAATAACAAAGAAGGAATTGGGTACATTAGCAATGGAAATGAAACATTTTGCAATTCTTGGTAAAGATTCAAATTATATAGAGTCTCTATCTGCCTTTATGTGTGTCCGGAAAACGCCTTTTTGAAACATGTGGCATCTGAGACCTGTCCCCCAGCAGACACCAAACAGAAGTCAAGAATATTACTGAGCCAGTCCAGCTGCTCAGGGCTTCTACTACTTTAACCCAAGAAGGAGTCACCAATGCACATTCCCATACACAACCAGCTCATCTTTAATAATACCAGCCCATACCAGAAGCCCACATCCACCTTTTTGGTGTCTGAAGTGGAGCTCTGTGCCTGTTGCTGTCAGCAGCGGATAAAGGGAACATTGTGTCATCTGTTGACACTCAGGAGCTTTACAGTGGTATGTCAACAGGGAATATGTTGGCTTTAATCCTCACTTTCAACCAACACTTATCATTTCTGAGTGTCTGTTGACTGTCAATATGTGTTTTACAACAGGTTTTCAAGTCTGTAGATTAAATCAGCATCTTTAAAGTAGACTATCAACTACTCAAAGCTAAGTTCAGAGTCCCAAAAGATAAAGAGTTCCTGCAGACAGGTCAGAGGCTAAGGTGTTTGAATGGGACTTCTTCATCCCACATGCTCCACACATGCACAAGGCTGCGACGTGTTCCAGCTCCAACCCGCTCTACCAGCTCCAGGCGCTTGCAGCTCACATTCATGAAGATGCATGTATGAAGCTCACCAAAAACAGTACAGCACAGAGAGTACATTTTGTGCATCTGACTGGTGTTTGATTGAATCTCAAATTGACTATCTGTTGATGACCTGTAACAGAGAGAAGTTTATCTGCTGATGTTCAACTGATATATACGTGACCATCAGCAGGCAATAGGCCCTGTCCAAAGAGTTTCTGTACACATGCAACTTGAAAGTGAAACAAACACTGAGCCGCTCGTTACCAGGCCGTATACAGGAGATAGTATATGTAATACATTCCCAATAAAGCAATATTACATTTTCAGGTGCTAACTATATTATTGTGTGCTAAAGGCTTACAATATGTGTTTGTTCAGGTAGTTTATTGCATGATTAGTCAAGTTATGACACTATGGTCCGGCCATTACATTTCTGGAGTTTAATCAGTGGCGGTTCTAGAGCAATTTACTGAGGGGGCCAGGCTGGGGCCAGTTATTTTGTGAGAGGGGCACAAAAAAAGCAGCTTAAAAAAGACAAAGACAGTATAAAGTAATTGCGGGAAATAAACATAAACATTGTTTCTGTACAGACATTTATTTCAGTAACTTTAAGTCTAGGTTCTAATCACAGTGATTTGGTAGTTATTTTTTTCATTTAAAATCCTTCTTTATTTACTGAGTTACAATTTTAATGGGTTAGTAAGTGCCGAGTTACATTAGTTCTGCTTGTACTGCTATAGTCAATAAATAGTAATATTATAAACTGCTCCTTGGGAGGGGGGCCACAGGGGGGTCCCAGGACAGTGTTACTTTTTTTTTGTGTGTTGTTTTGTCCTCGTGTCTTGGTGAACCTTTGAAATAATAATAATAATAATAATATTTTATTAAGAAATAGGATGAGAAATGAAACTGTTTTGTAATCTGCACATGGACTTTTAAGAGTTCATATCTACCTTTATTTTATTTCCGGCCCGGAAATGTATACATACTGTATATATGTGTACATGTGTATATATGTGTATACAGTGTGTGTAGGTATCAGGGTAGGAATTTCACGGCGACCATGACGGCCATGGCCGTAGCTTGGATTGGTTGTGCGCACCTCACATGTCATACGTCGCATCCTTCAATCATCATGGTAGCGTCTCGCTATAGGAATACAAGGAGGCCTCGTGGCTGTTTTTGTCTCTCATAGCATTCCCCCGTCTCTCTCGCTCTAGGAACCTCCCTTCTCCTCACCCAGTGGCGTTTTTATATGTACAAAACTGGTGAGGCATGAACAACTTAGATATTTATATAAATGCTTCTTGTACCTTAATACATGGAGTAAAGAACGCTATCACAAAGCAACACTTAACAAAAACAACAACCATGATGCCTCAGCATGAAAACATCAGACTGTAGGAAATCACAGACACGCATCACCGTGGTTACAATAGCATCGATCCAGCAGATCGATAGCCTAAAGGCTAAACACAGACATCAACATAAACTATAGTTTCGCTCACCAAAGCTCAAGTAGATGGTCAACTTTTTCATTTTCTGTTTGTGTTATTCAGCGCTGGTGATGTAGTCTAAGCCCTCTCGTCTCTTCTTCATAACTATGCTTTTTGCTGCACACTTTTACAGCCAATCAGCTCTGACTTATGAGATAGCGTTTTAGTTTGCCTGCGAGTGCTTGGCCCCACTTGTAAATTATTTTTTGCCGCACACATTGAATGAAAAACTACTCCATTCAATGCGCAGTATAGTAAAAAAGTGATTTGTTTTCCATTTATGTGTTTTTATTATCAGAAAGTTGTTTATTTGTAAGCTCCAAATCCTAATTTTTCCCTAAATGGCCTTTGTGCCCTGGCATGTGGCCTTTGTGCCCTAAAATGACGAAATTCCAAGCCTGGTAGGTATATATAGAATTTCATTTTTTTGTGTTTGTATGTGTAAACATACACACATGGAAACCTGCCTTCCAAGTTTGCAGTTAAATGCATAAACTGTGTATTTCAGGATGCTGATGTGTGTGACTTGGCAGCCGCTGGACACACCCAATGTGTGTGTGTGTGTGTGTGTGTGTGTGTGTGTGTGTGTGTGTGTGTGTGTGTGTGTGTGTGTGTGTGTGTGTTTGTGTGTGTCTTAAGGAAGCAGACACTGCTACAAACTCACTCAGTGTTCAGGAACAGAGCAGCAGTGTGCTCCCCCCCTGAGAGCAGACAGCAGCATGGTGCTTCACAGAGAGTTCAACTCTGCAGGCCGGGCCCCTGGCCTGCAGGTCTGGAGGATCGAGAGTCTGGAGCTGGCCCCTTTGCCACAGAGCTCGTACGGAAGCTTCTACAGCGGAGACGCCTACGTGATCCTCCACACCGTGAGGCAGGGGGACCGCTCGTCCTACTGCTTGCACTACTGGCTCGGTGAGTGAGACCTTCTCTTAGGGACCCAGTCCGTGTTGTCTGCACTCACATTAAAACGGTACCAGGATTAAACCTGATACGACACTCCAACTGGACAAAATGCGGCTCCAATCAATTAAAAAAGAATACGTGAAATTAGCTTGGTAAGATTTTTTAAAATAAGATGCGATATTTACATACTCCAGATTTTGTAACTAGCTGGGAAAAGTTGTTTTGAGCTATATTAAGGACATTTTGTGTAAATAAGCCAGAAATGCTCACAAGTGTTCCGTTTTTTTAGTGTTCTGATTTTAGTTGGTGGTTTTTCATACAAATGTGTTATCTAATATTAAGTAATATTATTTTTTCAATCAAGATGATCCATCTTTAACAAATACGTTGTGACATATACAACAAAACTTCATCTGAGGTACAACTGAAAACCAATGTCTCTGACTTAACAACATACTTGAGATGCATTGTACATAAACAAGACCCAACAGCTCACTGGGTTGTTACTTCTTAAATTATTGTCTCTTATATCAAGTGTAAAGATATTCTGACTAGAAATAAGACACATTTACTTGGCAAGATTTCAAGTCTTTACAGTGCAGGTGCTTTCTCACAGTTAAAGAAAGCTGACATTAAATATCATGTGGACAGCTGTCCATCATCATCAAGCTTCACTCATGATTCCATCCAATAATAAGTGCTTTTTTAGACTAATATCCTGACAGCACGTTCCCAGCAGTCAGAGACTCTTCCAGTCCGACCACTGACTTCCTCTCAGACCATGGCATGCAGTCAGTCAGGCTGACTCTCTTTACTTCACGTGGAAACATTAACTGACAGCCTGACATGTTTTCATCAGAGCTCTTTCTCTTTCCCTAACCTCACAGCAACGTTTTTATTCACAGATATTGTACAAAGGAACATACAGTATCAAAATGAAGAATGAAGTTGAAATCACTGAATCTGTTGTAATTTCTAACAAGGTAATGAAAGTAAAGTCATCTGGTCCGTCAGATGTTTGATATTGGCTTTAGCTAATGTTCAAAGGCACCTTTTAGAAAGCTGTCACCGCAGAGACAAATTGTTTTTTAACAGAGTGTATTTTAATGGCAGCCGGTGGTCGGATATGAATCTGTGGATGGCAGCATCATGACACAGGCTGTTGCTGCAAACTGTGCGACACCTTGAGGTCACATGACTGCTTCTGTTCAGAAAAGCTGCTGTACACACACACACACACACACACACACACACACACACACACACACACACACACACACAATATACAGTGAAACAGGAAATACCTCTGGGGTTAATCAGTGGGCCGACCTCCATCGTCATCTCTGAACTCTTGAGTGGAAAATCAATAAGACTAAGATATTTACATGCTCTTACCGTCCGAGAGCACATCAGCATTCATTATTCACCATACTGCCTCCTCCCACAGCGGCCACACGGGTGTGTGTGTGTGTGTGTGTGTGTGTGTGTGTCCGTGTGTCCGTGTGTGTGTGGAGAGGCAAAACTCATACTAATACTCCATTATTGAAATAAATAATGTGAATTTGACACAAAGGCTTATTTCCAGAAATAACAGATTCCTTAAATGTGTTCAGTTCTGGTACAGAACCCGGTTTTACCAAGATCAACCTAATGCCCTAAAGCCGCACCCCTCTCAGGAGTTCCATTTTATATGTTCCACTGCTCTTCCTCTGAGCCCTGCTTGTCTCACAGGAAGGGAGTGCAGCCAGGATGAGAGCAGTGCGGCTGCCATATTCACTGTGCAGCTGGACGACCACCTGGGGGGAAAGCCGGTGCAGTACCGGGAGCTGCAGGGCGCCGAGTCTACCACCTTCACCAGCTACTTCAAGGGAGGGATCACCTACAAAGTACGACTCGTATTCATTACTGCTCTCAGCGATGCAATCACCTGATTTGATTTCAGTCTGATTAAAGTTAGCAACCTTTTACTGACAAACACTGCCCGGGGGGTAAAATATTTCCATCCTTTCAAATGAGCATGAATGAACTTTGTTAGATTTTTTTTATTTCTACTTCAAAGAGAAAAAAATGGAGACATTTTTATTAAGGTGGGAAATAACATGACCAAAAGAAGTGACTACTGACAGGTAAACATAGAAGGTAAATAAGGGAGACTCAAAAGGACACATGGAGGAGTTATTGATATGACATATGTGTGTTTCTGAGAACAAATATCAACAATAAAGATAATAATTAGCGTTTAGTTTTTAAATATAATATATAAGCTATTTTGGGATTCAATAAAAAAAATACAGACATTGTTTGAGAAAAAAGTATTTCTAACTGGAGAATGACAGACAGCAGCCTGCAGGGCCACACAGGGCCACAGGGGGCCGTACTAAGCAGCACAGAGATGCAGGTTGGAGGTAGAGTAGAAGTTTGACCATGTTTTCCGCTTTCAGACAGGAGGCGTGGCCTCAGGTTTCCACCATGTGGTGACCAATGAGCTTTCAGCCCGGAGGCTCCTCCACATCAAGGGACGGCGGGTTGTCAGGGCCTCTCAGGTAGCCCTCAGCTGGACCAGCTTCAACAGCGGGGACTGCTTCATCGTTGACCTTGGAGATGTAAGGACATTTAACCTCTTCCTGTGTTGATGAACCTGGAACATGATGTTTGTGTGCTCACTCTGTTCCCTGACCTGCAGAGGATCTACCAGTGGTGTGGGTCCAAGTGCAACAAGTTTGAGAGACTGAAGGCAGCGCAGGTGGCTAGAGGTATCCGTGACAACGAGAGGAATGCTCGTGCTCACCTGGAGGTTGTGGAAGAAGGAAGTGAGCCATCCAGGTTAACTGACGTGAGTGTCCCCCTGTTCTCTTCTCTCCCACAGACTCAGTGTCTCTATCTGATCACACATTCTTCCCCTGCAGATGTAGTTTGATGAGAAAAAAAACCTGAAACCAAGATACAGTAGCTTTAGCAAACTCCATCCACTTAAGAAGACTGTAAGATCTGATGGCTCTCTTTTAGTTTTAGCGTGAGACGTACAGATGCTCCAGACTCTCTGTGCATGGACTGAACGGTACATGGACTTTAATCACGCCTTTCTAGTCTTCAGTCTACTGAAAGGGCTTTAGCTATAGGACTTCCACATATGTATGAAGAGATATGAGGAGAGAGGAGGCGAGGAGAGAGGAAGCGGGCAACAGGCATTAAATAATCAACCTCCTTCTTGTCTTGCAGCGTCATTTTAAACACTTTTGTTATGCAGCTGTATTTTAGGATCTATTTCAGGTGAGCACATCAGAGATCCTGATCATTTCAGACAACTTAAAGATCAAACACAGAATCACAGAATATATGAAACCATTCACTCCTGTCTGCCGCTCTACAGGCATGGGAAACGTGTCACCTTCATATTAATGAGAATATGTTTCATAACATGCAGCCTGATGGATGGCGCTTATTTACTGGCTGTTAATCTGGTTTTGTAAATTAATTGCATGTGAGATTTAGATGTATAATACAGAGTTCACATAGTTCCTCTCCTCTCAGTTTCTGCGAGTATGCATGAGTGACAGGGAGGAGGGAGGACCGCACATTCTTCCAAGTTCGTTTTTTTTTATAAATCTTTGCTGGGAAATCAGCATACACGTGTGCAGTGTTGGGTGTAACACGTTACAAAAGTAAATACGTTAGAGTAATGTATTACTTTTTGCTGTAATGCAGTTACAACACATTTTAACCCAAATATGCAGTATAAACACATTATAAACAGTCATTTAAGAGCAAAGATAATGAAATAAACACAACAGGTATAAAATACATGAATAAAAGTTACAATGCAGAATAAAAGTCACAGTGCAATGTTAGATCATAGCAGTTCAATTAAAAGCAGCCGCAAAAAGAAATGTTTTCAGCCTGCATTTAAAAGTAGCAAGAGTCGCAGAGGCCCTGCGGGGTTCTGGGAGTTTGTTCCACATATTTGGAGCATAAATAACTGAACGCTGCCTCTCCTTGTTTAGTTCTAAGGCTGGGGACAGAAAGTTGACCTGAGAGTTCTGGAAGGTTCATAATGTAGCAGGAGATCACAAATGTATTTTGGGCCTAAACCATTCAATACTTTATAAACCAGCAGCAGAAGTTTGAAATCAATTATTTGACAGACAGGAAGCCAGTGTAAATACCTCAGATCTGGAGTGATGTGATCCTCTCTCTTAGTGTAAAGACTTCAGATCTGGAGGGATGTGATCCACTCTCTCAGTGTAAAGACTTCAGAACTGGAGTGATGTGATCCACTCTCTCAGTGTAAAGACTTCAGAACTGGAGCGATGTGATCCACTCTCTCAGTGTAAAGACTTCAGAACTGGAGTGATGTGATCCACTCTCTCAGTGTAAAGACTTCAGAACTGGACTGATGTGATCCACTCTCTTAGTGTTAGTGAGGACTCGAGCCGCAGCGTTCTGAATCAGCTGCAGATTTCTAATGGATTTCTTAGTGAGACCTGTAAAGACACCGTTTCAGCAGTCCAGTCTACTGAAGATAAAAGCATGGACAAGTTTTTCTAGATCCTGCTGTGACATTATTGCTTTAATCCTAGATATGTTCTTCAGGTGATAGTAGGCGGACGTAGGAACTGTTTTAATGTGACTGTTGAAATTCAGGTCAGAGTCCATGACTGCACCTACATTTCTGGCGTTAGCTGTTGTTTTGAACATTGCTGACTGAAGCTCAGAGCTGACTTTTTGTCGTTCCTCCTTTGATCCAAAAACAATTACCTCGGTTTTGTCTTTGTTTAATTGGAGAAAGTTCTGACTCATCCAGTCATTGATTTGTTCAATGCACTTACTCAGTGTTTGAATTGGAGCACAGTCTCCTGGTGAAATGGTAATGTAAATTTGTGTATCATCTGCATAGCTACGGTAACTTGTTTTGTTGCTTTTCATTATCTGAGCCCGTGGTAGCATGTAGATGTTAAAGAGAAGAGGCCCCAAAATGGAACCTTGAGGAACCCCACATGTCATATTTGTCAGCTCTGATGTGTAGCTGCCTATAGAGACAAAGTGTTTCCTTCCAATTTACAACTGCTGCCGAAAGTCCCAACCAGTTTTCTAGTCGGTCTAGTAATATGTTGTGGTCAACAGTGTCAAATACAGCGCTGAGATCTAATAATACTAACACTGAGATTCTGCCACTGTAAGTGGATGTCATTGAAGACCTTAACAAGAGCAGTGTCAGTGCTGTGATGCGGTCGAAAGCCTGACTGGAACACATCAAAACAGTTATTTAAAAGCAAGAAATTACTCAGCTGTTTAAAAACTACTTTTTCAATGATTTTACCTAGAAATGGGAGGTTTGATATGGGCCTGTAATTATTCATTACTGAAGCGTCCAGATTATTCTTTTTTAAGAGTGGTTTAATGACTGCAGTTTTCAGGGCCTGTGGAAATCATCTGAGTGGAGAGACCTGTTTACTTTATGAAGTAGATCTGAGGACATGCTATGAAAAACATTTTTGAAAAATCTTGTAGGTATAATCTCAAGGCAGCAGGAGGAGGACTTCAGATGTTGAATAATGTCCTCTAGGTCTTTATCATTAATCTGGTGGAATTGTGTCATGGTGTTTGAATTGATTTTAAGTGGACATAAGGACAACACATTTGCTGTACCTGATACAGAAACACCGACTGCCTGTCTGATTTTCAGAATTTTGTCAGTGAAAAAGGAAGCAAATTCATTGCAGGCCCTGGTGGATTGAAATTCTGATACTGACACTGGGGGGTTTGTTAGTCTCTCAACGTTAACAAACAAGGAACGTGTTGTTTGTTTGTGTTTTTGGCAATGATGTCAGAGAAGAAAGACTGTCGTGCCTTTTTCAATTCCAAATTATAAAAGCCGAGTCTTCCTTTATAGATTTCAAAGTGAACCTGGAAAAAAATGTTTCTCCACCTGCGTTCAGCTTTTCTGATCTCTCTTTTTTCTGTTCTCACGCTCATGGCCTTTCTCCATGGAGATATTTTCTTGCCACATACCTCCTTTACCTTAGTGGGAGCAATGGCATCTATGACATTTTTAACTTTTGAATTAAAAAGATCAACTACCTCATTTACTGAGATGTTAGCAAGGGCTAGTGTGGGAGAAACCTTCTGAACAAACATTTCCCTCGTGCCTTTTTGTGGTAATTTCTTTTTGAACATCTTTGTGAACAGGAATAAAGCTCTCAAAAAAAACACAGGAATGATCAGAGAGTGCAGTCACCGCAACCTCAGAGATGTTCAGACCCTTTGAGATGATTAAGTCTAGAGTGTGCCCCTTGTTGTGCGTCAGAACCATTACATGCTGAGTAAGTCCGTAGTTATCCAGAACACAGAACAGTTCTTTAGCCCCTCTGTCCTCTGGGTTGTCAACATGGATGTTGAAATCACCAACAATGACTAGACGTTCAAAATCAATACACATTATAGACAGCAGTTCAGCAAAGTCATCAAAAAAGCTTGCACAGTATTTGGGGGGTCTATAGATGTTTAGGAACATAGCTCGAGAGGAGCATTTCAGAAGGGCCACCTATTCAAAAGATGGAAAGTTTCCATAAGAGGTCTGCTTGCATTGAAGGGAATCATTAAACAAAATAGCAACTCCACCCACTTTCTTATGCATTCTAGCCTGACTCATAAAACTAAAGTTGGGAGGGGTTGATTCGATAAGAACAGCTGTGCTTTTATTTTGGTCTATCCAAGTTTCAGTTAAAAACATTAAATCCAGATTGTGCTTGGTGATAAAATCATTGATTAAAAATGTCTTTCCTGCTAACGACCTGACATTTAATAAAGGTAGTTTCAGCTTGTTAAATAAACTATCAGTCAGATTTTATGTGACAAGCTGTGACTGACGTGGAATCGCAGCTAAATTTGATAAATTCACACTAACAGTTGAGCGCTTTCTGTTTCTAAGCTGATTCACCGTTCTTAATCTATAACCTATCAACACAGATATCGGCCAAGCTATTGGCATTCAGGGTCCCGGCATGTTCTGGAAAGAGTTGAGAGTGCCATATGCCCTTGAGCCTGGACCCAGTACATATCAGTTAGAGCTTGTTGCCTTTTCTACACACACATCCTTATCAGGCTCCGGAGACAGCGGATGCGGTTTCGAAGGGGGAGGAGGTGGTGCACGTTTTGTTTTGGATGATTGTGATAGGCATGGTGATGAATACGGGGGAGCTGGTGCACGTGTCTGCTTCGGTGATTGTAGTTGAGGGACGGGGGTCTGCTTGCGAATCTCGTGAACCATGTTCAGGCAGGATTGTAGGCGGTCACTGAGCTGCTGGTTGGAGGAGTCTGGGCTCAGAAAGCTGGATGGCGGTTTGGGTGTTGAAGGGAGATTATCCTCAAAGGCGTTGATGGATGGCAGTCGAGAACCCTCCTTTTGTCTCATAGGTCTCCTATAATCACGACTCTCCTCAGGCAGGTGCAGTGATAGGTCTTCAAGGCTTTCTATGCACTGTGTTGTGTCCTTCTCCTGTTTTGATTCCTCGTGTTGCTTGTCCTTGGCATAGGGAGCAGATTGATGATGCAGGCAGTTGAATATGTTGGAAATAAACAATTTTACTCCTGACTTGTTCAGAAAAAGTCAATCTGCCTAGAAAAGATGTCTGCGGTCCCAGAAAAAGTTAAAATTGTCAATAAAATGGACAGAATGTTCAGTACAGGCAGTTGAGAGCCACGTGTTCAGTGCAAACAATCTGCTGAATCTCTCCACTCCTCTTCTGACTGGCGGTGGAGGGCCACTGATGAAAACCTCAGCATTTAGAGAGCTGACAGTTTTCAAGAGACCTTTAAAGTCTTCTTTCAACACTTCTGACTGTTGTTTCACGACATCATTTGTTCCAATGTGCAGTACCACATTTTTCAAAGTCAGGTGTTCAGCCCTAATATGCAAGATCTTGGTAGCCAAGTCAGAGACCATATCCTTGGGAAAACAGAGTACTTTGGTGTTGTTTAGACTTTTTAAATCTCTTACAGCAGAGTCACCCACAGTCAGAGTTTCAGGCCTAGTCGTTAGCTTTCTTTTACTTTCCCAGTAACTTTTGGTTCTTACCCTGCTGTGTGAAGAAGACAGGTTATCCAGGTCATCAGAAAAAGATCTTGGGTTCTGTGTCAGTGGAGCATATCTGTTCTGAAGTGGCACACTTGGTTGTTTAGGAGGATTGTTTGCAGTCCTCCCTTTAGCAGCTGTCCACGGCTGATTCCTAGTATGAACTTGGGCTGAGGATGCGCTCTGCCTGGGTGATATCAATGCAGGCCAGCCGGTCACATCACAGACCTCAGAGCGCTGGGCTCTGCTGGTTATTCGTCCTCCCAAATCCCATGAAGATGATTTACTCTTAGGCTTTGCAAGTTTTTGGAAGTCATCTGTAGAGAGGGGAGTAGGGTGGCCAGACGTCCGGCTTTAGGCCGGATAGTCCGGCTTTTCAATGTCCTGTCCGTATTTGTCCTCCCTTCTTGACAAATACGATTTTGCTGCTAACTAGCTTAAGCTAAGTAGCACGCAGTACCAGCAGTCTAGGCTTTAGCTGTTGCTAGGCCACGCTACTATCAGACTGGGGTCATCGTAAAACTACTGAAATATGGCCAAAGCCCTCCGTCTATTTTTGAAGAATAACCGTCCCAGTGATAACTTAACTTAAGGAGTCGCTGCTCGAGGTTTTCAGAAAGGAAAAATAGGAAAAATCATCAAAAAAAGTAAGCAAAAGCAGGAGCAAGCAGAAAGGCGTCTGCACTGTCGAAGTCCAAGGGCACAAACATGTACTGCCAGATAGATACATAGCTTTAATTAAGGAGCTGCAATAAACTACATTTTAGCATTTAAAGCCCTACTTTTGCGGTTATTTTGGTGAAAGTAACTCAAAGTAACGCAAAAGTAGTGTAACGCATTACAGTTTAGAGACAGTAATAATGTGATGTAACTTATTACTTTAAAAAGACAGTAATAAGTCATATGTACTGTATTACATTTTAGAAGTAACTTGCCCAACACTGCACGTGTGTGCATGAGACCGCTGGTGGCCCCTGCTGCTGGCCCCTGCTGCTGGCCCCTGCTGCTGGCCTGCTTACAGCACCTTACGTGTTCCTCAAGTGACTCTTGATATTCTTCCACTGCTGTCCCTGCTCTCTGATGGAGGTTTGTTGTTCTGTTCGTCCCAATGACAGGTGCTGGGGGGGAAGCCGGAGCTCTCAGAGGGAGACGCTGAGGACGACTCAGAGGCAGACGTGTCCAACAGGAGGATGGCCAAACTCTACATGGTACATTAAACTCAAACACAATACCAGTGCCTCTATTCCAGTTACTAACTGTGAATCCTAACAGAGGCAACAGAAACACTGATGAACACTTAACACGAAGGGTGGATTTACTCCATCAGACCGAGATCCAGTCCTTTGGTTGCTGATGAGTTGACACTGCTCTGAAGATGCAAAGTTTCTTTGAATAAAAACTTTAACTGAGGACGGGAAAGCTTTCAGTTCACACAGTTTATTCAAAAGGTATGATATGAAGATGTTCCTTCGTATCTGGATAGTGAAACATGGCTTCTGAGCTACAAAAGCCTTGTTCATATTAGACTTTCTAGCTCTTTATTCTGTCGAAGGTCTTCACGGTGAAGTCGGTCAATGGCACACATCTTTAGTTCAAAGTTCCCCCGATGTCATGGCAACAACAACCAACGACAATCTATCAGCGGTTTTGTAATGAATAAATTAAATGCATACAACAAGTCTTAATGTCTTCAAGCAAAAACATCACAATCCAACAATACTGTAGCTGTGAAGTCACCATAGAAGTAGTGGATTTACAAAATACTGTGGAGCAGAAACACCTATGGACACCTGCAAAAAATGTTCATCAAAATATGCTTAGGCCCACTACTAATGTTATATTAGAAAATACGGAGGCATTAAGTGTGTGTTGTGAGTTGTTTGAATTTGAGTTTAAACGCATTTCAGTGGGCTTACTTATTATTAGCCTATGCACTGTATAGGTTATGTTGCCTATCCATTGTAAATGTAACCAAGCTGGTAAAAATCACCATTAGTTTTTAATATTATTAGCTTATTAAACTACTGAAAAATAAACAGTGTCTATATCAATATGTGGCAGCTAAAAACTTAATCTCATTGTCCTACCTTAATGGAACCGTATGCGACGCTTCGCTGTGGCATCGTAGGCATCAATAATGTCCTCTGCTTGGATTTGTTCTGTGAGGTCGCTCTCAATTAATCAGGCTCAGTGTTAACAACCTCTCCTGATGCATCATTGTTCTCAGCCAGTTTCGGATACGCCGCATTGCTGAGAATGACCTCTCACATGTTGCTGTGCCAATGGGTAATGAGAGGGCCAGGCAAAAAAGTTTTTTGTAGTTAGGATAGTGTCCAGTGACCAGTTCCTTTTTTATATTTTCAATCGATACACTTGGGAGTTTTGTCGTCACCATTGTCATCTCAGTCAGTGCAAGTTTTGTGTTGATGGAGAGGAGGCTTGTGTACTGGCTGTGAAGGCTCTCTGCCCCTCTGAAGTCACATCTGAACACTGCATCCACACTGACTGCAATTCTGCCATTGGCGGCGATGAAAACCATGTTGAATACTCATCCAGAAGTGTATCCAGGACAGGATAGTATAGCTGAATTGTCCATTTCTTTTTCAAGCTGTTTTTGTCTGTGCTTGTTTGGTAACCTATGGCCAAGGGTGCTGCTGACTGTGGTGGAAACTTCTGAAGCAATGGAGACGAAACTCAGCGAGACACTGGAGAGCAGGAACTTGATGGCAAAACACTGTTGGGTTTATTCGGAGTTACGGCCGGAGAATTGACAAGACATTTACTGTAGACACGAGTTGCCACAGCGGTTGCCAATTCTGAAGATCTCGACTATAGGAAGAGGTTTTAGCTAGTTCCAAATGGATAATCAACATTCTTCAAACGCCAGACTAAACAATATGTTTAACTTAATCTAGGTCACAAAAAAAGGTGTTTACCGGAGCATCTGTGTCCAGATAAACTGGCGCTAGCTGTCCCTAAACAATAAAGCCAATCTTAGGTCAGCTTGAGCTTGTACCCACTGTGGGAACAACAAGGCTTCGGAAGCCCAGGCTGCTCCTCCTAAATGAAGATAACAGCCCCTGCAAGGCCATAGAGCCAGGTCAGAGGAGGACAGAGAGAAGAGATGCAAATGAGCTAAAAATTTACAAGCTTACACAAAATATTCCCTAACAGTTCCTCTGTTTTTATCAATTTTGATAACTTACTAAACCGTAATCTAAAAATACATTTGTGTGGACTTGTAAAAATGAGACTCTTCGGAAAAGTTGTAGGCACTCTACTTCACATTATATTTCATCACAGTATCAAAACATTCAAGATTGAAACATTCAATCACAATGACTGACGCACCAGTCACAATACAAATCATCTGCCAACATTGTTCTGGAGCATCTTTTTTAAAGCACAGTGATAAACATACATGAAATTCACAGTTACATAATAACATGAGCATTTAAAGTTCTAATAAGTTTAATCATTAATTATTTGTTGTTGTTTATCTTTATCAGATTATCATTAATCGTTGTACTAATTTATTTACTTTAAAGTTATAAATCTAAATCAAAGCTGAGCTACAGTTGTAAGCTGAACATTAGTCAGTAAATCATTAACATTACTTAATTCAGGCTACAGTTAAAATCAATCAAAGCATAAATTGTAAGGCTGAATTGCCACTCCACCTATGAATACAATTAAGTTTATTTTGCTCAAAATAAAAATTAATCAAAGCTATTTCATTCATTCCAGTCAAAGTCAAAGAAGTAAAGTTTTATCAAATCAATGTCTATGAAGTTCTAAAAGAACATCAAATCATTCTTTAAACATTCCAACAAGCTGAAAAGGAAAGGTTGGAAGGGAAATGGTGGCAGTGAATTTAACCAGCCCTGAACCCCATGACCCCAGTGTCCCTGATAAATCTCCCAAAGTAAACCCATGAGTTTCGTGCAAAGTTTTAATCCCCTTAGCAGTATCGTAAGCCATATCCATGACCTCAGGTGTAGCGTCGGAAATGTAAGAGCAATACTCAGCTCCAATCACCTTGCATGTGCCCCCCTGTGCTGCCAGCAGAAGATCCAGTGCCATTCGGTTCTGTAAAGCTACAGTTCTAACTTCTTGAAGCTCCTTGTGCTCAGCTAACATTGCTAAGTTGGAGACATTGAGGTGGTTTTCCACAATTTTGGACAGGGCGACAATTTCTTGTTGAGACACATAGATGCCGTACCAAGGCAGGACAACGTCTGCTGACCTGGCGATATGGACCTATGGTCCCTGTGTAAGGAGTGGAAAATGCCTGCAAGTTCCCTAGGCTCTACCGTACGAAATAGGGGGATCAAACAGGCTAGATAATAGGTTCCCTCAAAAGTATCGTACAGCACACAACTGTAGGCCTTGTCACCACACACCAAATACACTCTCTCAGGGAGGGGAGCCGTGGTCAATTTTACCTTAACTATGGTGTTGCAATCGCTGTGTCCCATGTTGTTGGAGGGCAAGAAACCTCCGGCATTCAGGAAACAGACTGGGACATTCCTCCACTCATGCACCACAACTGGGGGAATATAAACTGAACAGTCACGGGTATGGGTCTTACTTAAAGGCAATGGTACAGAACAGTCATGTATACGAACTTTAATTGACTCCACAGTCCAAGTGCCGAACCAGGGTTGAACCGCGACCAAGGCCTCAACCAACAGGGATGGAGTGTGCGGTTGAGGAGAGCATGGGGGACTTGTGGAGTTAATTGAGCAATTGGTTTGGACTAGAGCTAATTGGAATTTGTAATCAAAGGCCAAACTTACATACTTTGTCATAAATATTAGTCTCAAAAAAGTCAAATGGTTAAAGCTGCTGGGCAAATAATCCTTATTTACAGTGTCAATGATGAGTAAGATTAGTCCTTGATATGGTAATGGTTTCTCAGGATCAATGGGATAGGAGGGGGTGTAACAATCGTCTGCCTCGCCACTAATTCGAGACGCTATATCACTCAACTCATGTACTAGCATGTAGTCGGCTTTCGTAAAAAGAATTGAGCTAAACATGGGAGAGTGCATTGATTTTGGTATGTTCTGACACAGCCAACAGTGGCTGAGGTTACGCTCATGAGCTAAGGATGTTAACGGTTAATCGACTATCGATTAATTGTCGAAAAGAATTTACTCGATTAAATTAAATTAATTGTGACTAATTGAACATTGTAATCTATGACCGTTTCCCACAGGACGTTCTTGAACGTGACCCGAGATTCTCGCGAGCCGCTAGAGCTAGACACAAACTTGAGGCGGCAAAAAAACTAAAACAAACAATGATGAGGCGGTCAAAACGGAGTGGAGTGTGGGAGCATTTTAGATTAATTAACGATGAAAAAGACGCACAATGCAAACTTTGCGGTGCTACATTTAAATACAACAGCTCTACAAGTTCGTTAAGATACCACCTGAACAACTTGCATGTAACGTTAGCCATTCCGTCGCCTTCACAACCTACAATTGCTGCTGTGCTGGGAAGGCGAGTATGCGACCAAAGAAAAGCAGACGGCATTACTCAGAGAATTTGCGGGATGATTGAAAGAGATATAATGCCAATTAGCACCACCGAGGCCGAGGGATTTCGGGAGCTGATACAATTCATGGAGCCAGGATATAACATCCCTTCGCGAGCGACTGTGACTTCCAACTTGGAGGCACGCTACGAAATTAAGAAGGCTAAGCTAAAAACATGTTTGTCCGCGGCTAATGTGGCTCTGACGACGGATTGTTGGACAGCACTGACTACAGAAAGCTACATCACGATTACTTGCCACTATATTGAAAACGACTGGCAGGTAAAGTCGGCAGTCCTTCTTACGGAGAGCTTATCCGAGAGACATACAGCTGATAATTTAGCTGCCAAACTGAACCAGGCTGTGGAGTCATGGGGACTCACCGGCCGTGTAGTAGCCTGTGTGCACGACAACGCTCGGAACATTGTTTCAGCAAACAACCCCGCACGAGTCAGTTGGAAGTCAGTGTGTTGCTTTGCTCATACTTTAAATCTGGCCGTCAATGACGGATTCGCTGCTGCTGGTGTCAACCGAGTAATTGGAGCTGCTGGCAGGCTGGTCAAGCACTTCAATCACAGCACACCAGCAACGAAAGCGCTAGAAGCAAAACAAAGACAAATGCAGCTACCAGCTCATCGGCTCATTCAGTCCTGTAAGACCAGGTGGAACTCTGTACATGCGATGTTTGGCAGACTCGTAGAACAGCGATGGGCCGTGTGTGCTGTGCTATCAGACCGCTCAGAGACCAAGCTTTCAGATGCGAGGACGCTGGAGTTGAGAGACGACTTCTGGCAGCTTATGGAGGACATAGCGCCAGCACTAGAGGCTCTCCAATGTGCTACTACTGTAATGTCAGCAGAGGCGGAGGTATCCATATCCAACACGTACCCCATCACATTTAGTCTGATTAACACGCATCTCAAGATGGCAAATGGAGACAGCAACAGAGTGGCGGAATTCAAATCTAAAGTGCGCACTTCGTTGGGGGAACGGATGAAGGTAAGCTATGGCCATTAATTAATTAAACTCTTCGATCACATTTGAGCTATATAACAGATTATGGGGTGAATCACTTATCACCAACACATTGTCACAGTGTAAACTGCGTTTTTATGCAGTTGTACCCTTGTCATGTCAAACCTTATTAAATAAAACTCTAATGCTAGCTTTCTCCTTTATTTAATTTTAACAGGTTGAGTCTGAAGACCTCACATCAACAACACCAATGATAGCAACGATGCTGGACCCACGGCATAAGCACCTGGGATTTCTAAGCCCAGCAAGCAGGATCTCAGCTAATACCAAACTGCTTGAACTGGCTATGGAAGAACATGTGGACTCCACATCAACAAATGAAGCCACCACTGGAGATGATGTGCCAGTCCAGGGAGCTACACTTCAGAGACACACTTCTGCTATGACTCTTCTACTGGGTGAAAACTATACCACCAGCAGCAACGATGACATTAAAGAGGAAGTGGACATGTTTCTGAAGGATGCCTCACCACTCCTTGATTCCAGTCCCACAGAATGGTGGAAAGTCAATGAAGGAAGATTTCCGAGGCTGGCAAATGTGGCACGACGATATCTGTGCATACCGGGCACGTCTGTCCCATCAGAACGTGTATTCTCAGCAGCTGGCCTGACTGTAAACAGGCTGCGCACACGACTTACTCCTGACCACGTTAATATGCTTATTTTCTTGAACAAAAATAGAGGGGTCTAGGTCAGGAGCCTATTCAAAACACATTGAGACAGGAATGTTTTTGTTTCAGGAGAGGTAGCCTATATCTTCATTTGACTGTTCTAAGGGTCGCCCTCTAATGTTACTGTCACCTTCCTCAGGGATGATTTAAGTTGTGTTCAGAATATATTTGAAGTTTCCAGGGCTAGTTATCTTACTGTTACCTTTCTCAGACCAAAGGGGATTATAAATGCTGCTAATGTTTCAAGTTTTACATATGTAGTTAACCAGATTATAATGTGTAGGCTTAATATTGTGTAGGCTAGGCCTACCCATATTGTTTAGATTTCTATTTAAAATTAATTTTATTTTGCTTAATGTTTCACATGCGACAGGTGAGCCAGTGCACAATTATTTTGTTATGTATTTTAATTTTCTGTGCTTAATGTATTTTGTTAAACTACATAAATGCCATTATCTGCACATTATCCTAACTGGTACAATAAAACATCAATTGTGCAATATAGCATGCATTTTTATTCAGTAAATAAGCAATATTTAGCTTTTAATGTTAAAGACACTATTGATACACTGAGAAATTTACATTCTCAGGAAAAAAGCCGTTTATATCAGTTAATCGTTAATCGATCGATAAGGTCAATCAACTAATGATTAATGAATTAATCGATAATTTGCATCCCTATCATGAGCATAATCTATCATTACATTTATTGCAGAATAAATTTTAGATGGTGTAGATTGGGGGATTTGAGCAATTTTGGATCTTTTTTCACGGGTTTCCATTAAATTAAAGCTATCTCTCTCTGCGGTGGAACGTACAGGACCTGTAGCTGGGGTAGGAAAATGAACAGGATCAATTAGCGTGCATGCAGTGCGCCCCGGTCCAGGGACTTTGTAATCTGGTTCAAAAGTAGTGCACTCAGGGTCATTGTTTAGCTGTCCTTTAGTTAAGCACCACATTTTTGGGTGCACAGAGGCAGAAGTGCTGAGTGTTACTCTTACCCCCGAGACATCTCCCGGGAACAATTGGTACCACTTCTCTGGATAGGAGTGCCCCGCCCACTGACCCTTATTCCAAAACACAGGAAACACCCCAGAACAATCATTGGGCTTGCATCTGGTAAGTGGGCATTCAAAAGAAATACTTTGCGTCTCTGTGGTGGGAATGCTGAGAGCAGGGAAAACTTTTTCTCCAGTGTCCATCTCTCTCTTTTTTCTCTCTTTCATCATATTGAAAGTTTGTTTGGTGTTTGGAAACAACCTGGATTTGTAGCTAAGCATGTCCATGCCCGATGATTCAGATCCGTGCACCTAGGGGTGGGCAATATACCGGTATGATAGTAAAAACCGGTATTGTGCTGCGCCATGATATGAATTTTGAGATATCGTTGATACCGCGGTATTCATAATTCATAATTGGCGTTCATATTGGGTTGCATTGTCGAACATTCTTTGTCTTCTGAAGTATATTCAAACGGGCTTCGGAAGATTAACCTAACAACAGATCTCCGCTGGATTAATGAATGCCTGGACGTGTTCCCTGTCTGTTCCTAAAACAGCTGTGCACAGAGTTCTCGTGCACCTAATTTCCATACAAAAACGCTCCACGAGCTCCTTATAAGGGCATGCAAGACGTGTGAACAATCCAGACTCCACAGGCAACGCGAAAGCAACTTTAAACGATCAAAATCACGACATTATTTTAGGACATCACAATGTGTAGTAGAATCATGAATGTAGATGTAGAGGAAATCTTTTCCTCCGTGACTGATTTCGTAACTTCTAGCAAGCAGGGGCTGGCTTGAGCGGAATGGTTTTTCAGTGAGGAGACGCACAACGCTAAATGCATATGCAGTGAATGATATTAGCCTACTGTAATTATGCCCATTATTTAATTTAAGTAATACAATACAACAGAAGGTAAGCAAGAAATAAAGGCCTGGTCCATATACAAGCCTGCCCCAAATAAAGGCCAGTGCGATGTGCAGCCTAAGTAAATAAAAGCACTCGGCCACAATTTGAGGATTTACGGTGTAGACCTATTTTTATGAGCGGACGTTGCAAGCATTTTTTGCTGCGCGGAAGTAGTGCTAGCAATAGTGGATCCAAAACAAGAAGAAGAAGACTTTTGACTTTTACAAAAACACTTTATTACAGGTTTGCATCAAATACAACAACAATCTATTTACCTAGAATAGGTAAATACAAAAGCTAAGCCTTAAAAACTTGTGTAAAGTGCAAATCCTCGTTCACCACAGAACATACAATATCTTCATAACACCACCGTTGTTTAAAAGCTTCCAAGTCCCCAATGTGTTTATAAAAACGATGCTCTAGCCAGAGTCTGGCTCTGATGTTGCACAGCCAGATCGCTTTTGCTTCTTGTCCCTTTTTGTTTTCCACTCTGTTCTTCCTACTTAGGTATATGGCCATTTTAGCTTCACCAGAGAGGTAATTTAGGAGCTGCCACTTTTCTTTGCTTGTCTTTTTGTATGGAGCCCCCATGATAAACACGCTCTCGGTAAAAGTTATACTAAAAAGACTAAAAACCAATGTTAAAAGAGAGAAGAAACCCGTGAGTCTCTGGCACTCTGTAAAAACATGGAAGACAGTCTCTCTAAAACCACAAAATGGACAGTTGTTACTGACAGCAGGATTGATGACAGAGATAAAAGAATTGGAGGCGATAGCGCCGTGTAAAATTCTCCACTGGAGGTCGGCAGTACGTTTCTTTAAGGGGGGTTTGTACAGAATCCTCCACTGTGGGCCTGGTCCGTTTCCGGCACCCAGTCTAGTGCTCCACACAGTGGAGGCCCTGTCCTTCAGTCCATTTTTGTTGATAGTTTTTACAATGTTCGTGTATATAGTCTTTTTGTCAGCTTTGTGTATGCTCATTTTCTCTGGGTTTGCAACCTTGAGCAGGGGGCCCGTCAGCTCTCCGAGCCCTGGGCTCAGGTATATCTCCGGGAAAGGGTCTGTTGGGTCTGGTTTGGCTCTGCCCTGTCCGTAGCTCCTTAACAGTCTCTGCTCCTCAGCGCAGAGGCTCCGGCTCCAGAGTTGCAGGATCCTCTGGGCCACCCGGACAGAGTGTAGACCCAGCAGAGAGCCCAAGGCCCGGGCGTCGCTCAGCTCCGGCCCCGCTGCTTCCACCACCTGCTGAAGGCTCAGGGTCCCAGATCTGCGCAGCACCACCGCCAGTCCTGGTGTCTCGCTGCAGCTAACGTCCAGCCTGGCTCCATGAATCAGAGGCTCTTTTAACAACCAGTGCAGAGAGTCAGTCTTTGGACACCTTCTATGGTTAAAAAGGGCCCAAGACTTAAAAACACCTTGATAAAAGGGAGGTAACCCACTTAACTTTAAAATGGTTAAATCAGTTAAAAACAGAGCAGCATCCAGCCCCAGGTTACTCACGCGTCTTAGAATGCAGCTGCTCGCATCTCTCCACACCAAATCAGCCGGGCCGGTAAGATACCTTTGCAGAAACTGCACTCTAAAGGTGGCTGTTCGGCTGGCCAGGTGGACAAGGCCCTGTCCCCCCTCCTCTCTAGGTAAAAACAGCACCCTCTGTGGCACCCAGTGTAGCCCATCCCAAAAGAAATCTACCAATCTCTTTTGTATTTGGGCCAGTAGGCCTGAGGGAGGGTCTACACAGGTAAGGCGGTGCCACAGTTGGGATGCCACAAGGTTGTTTAAAACCAACACTCTACCTTTAAAAGACATCTGCGGTAGCAGCCACTTCCATTTGGACAGTTTTTCCTCAATTTTCTCTGTGACGTTCTCCCAGTTCTTCTGGACTATATTTGTGTTCCCTAAAAACACCCCCAGGTACTTTATGCCATCTCTTTTCCATGTCATTCCCTGGGGGAGAACTGGGAGACCGCCACGCCACTCACCGACAGCGAGGGCCTCGCTCTTCTTCCAATTGACCCTCGCTGCCGATGCTGAACCAAAATCTGTCACAATATTGGTTAAAATGTCTGCATCCCTCTGGTCACTAATAAAAACAACAATGTCGTCCGCATACGCAGATAAAACCGTGCTTCCATTAAAACCAGGTAAAAACAGCCCTTGTAATTTAGAGCGTATTTTGCAGAGGAGGGGTTCTAGGGAGAGTGCATAGAGCATCCCAGACAGAGCACAGCCCTGCCGGACCCCTCTACACACTCTAAAAGGAGCACACAGCCCACCGTTGAACTTCAGCACACTCTCAATCTTATTGTACAACACTTTGATCTTAGCTATGAAACCAGCGCTGAACCCAAACTTCTCCATTACTTTCCAGAGGAAGCTGTGCTCAACGCGGTCAAAAGCCTTTTCCTGATCTAGAGAAATCAGACCAGTATCAATGCCCAATGAGCTGGAGACCTCCAAAACATCTCGAATCAGGTGAACATTGTCCACCATGGACCTGCCGGGCACACAGTAGGTCTGGTCCCGATGGATGACCTGGTCAATAGCTCTCCCCAACCTGGTGGCCAAAGCCTTGGACAGAAGCTTGTAATCCACACACAGCAAAGACACAGGGCGCCAGTTTTTGATGTCCTGCAAGTTCCCTTTTTTTGGCAGCAGCGTGATCACCGCTCAGCTGCAGGACATTGGCATAGAGCCAGAGGCCAGACTCTCGTTAAAAACGTCTAACAGGTCATGAGACAAGATGTCCCAATAGGCTTTAAAAAACTCAACCGAGAGGCCGTCGATACCAGGAGCCCGCCGTCCCTGCATGCCTTGCAGTGCGGCCTGCAACTCCTGCGTTGTCAACGGCCCTGCGAGCTGTGAGATGGCCTCTTCAGAGACCTGAGGTAGTTCTGCACAAAACTCCTCTGAGAGCGTTTCGTCCTCATTATACTCACTCGTGTAGAGGGTAGAATAAAAACTCACAGCTCGTCTCCTGATCTGGCTTGGCTCTGTTAGTTCCTGCCCTGTGTCTGACAGCAGTGAGTGGATTACTCGCCTCTGCCCATTCTTTTTCTCCAGGCCGAAGAAGAAACTAGTGGGAGCATCCATCTCGTTTATGTTTAAAAACCGGGACCTGACCAGTGCACCCAGAACTTTAACGTCCAGCAGGCTGGCTAGAGACATCTTTTTCTCTTTGAGGATTTCAATATATCCTCGATCTCCTGTGGACTCGCTTATTGTTTCTAGTTCCACTATATCACTCTCCAGGTCTTTCATAGATCTGATGTTGTCCTGTGTGACATTGAGGGTGTGCTGTTGACAGAGCATTTTTATCTCAGTCTTACCATGGTCCCACCACTGCCTAAGACTGCTAAACTCTCCCTTCCTCTGTCTAAAAACACTCCAGAAATAAGTGAGGGCCTCTTTAAAATGTTTATCAAATGTTAAAACCGAATTAAAATGCCAATAAGCACTTCTCGGTAAAACATTTCTAATAAAAACATTACATAGAAGCAAAGAGTGATCTGTAAAACCGGCAGGGAGTATACTGCACATTTTAATAGTATTCAAATGATGCTTAAAGCAATAAATGCGATCTAGTCTGGCTGATGAAATCCTATTCTCTCGGATGTGGGACCAGGTGTACTGCCTTTCATCTGTGTGCATCCTTCTCCATACATCCACCAGGCCGTGGGAGTGGACCAGCTGCCTCAGAGCATGCTGGGATGCTGGATGCGGCTCTGCATGTTTGCGATCTAAAGATGCATTCTCCGTACAATTAAAATCCCCACCCAAGAATAAAAAATCCTCCGTGGCACAGCCGTTTAAAACATCATTCACTTTTTGTAAAAACAGCTTCCTCTCTGCACCGTTTGTTGGAGCATACACATTCATAAAAACAGCCGTAAAAAGGTCAAACCTTGCTATTATTAAAAGCAACCTCCCCTTGATAAACTGCTCGACCTCCAGTGAGACAGGATTAAAAGACTTGGAGAGAAGGAAGCCCACCCCTCCACTGAGAGAGGTGTTGTGGCTTAAAATGACTTCCCCCTCCCACTCTTTTTTCCAGTCATTCTCGTTACCAACGTCGCTGTGCGTCTTCTGTAAAAAAAGCACGTCGACATGTTTTATACTTGCTGTTTGATAAATTAGAGCCCTCTTTCTTAGCTCTCTGGCTCCATTGACGTTCAGGCTTCCCACTCTAAAAGTGTCCATTGTGAGTGAGGTAGTGCATCCAATAATAAAAACAAATAAGTTAAATAAAACACACATAAGGGGTTTTAACTTCATTGCTGCTTATTTGTTTTCGTACTTTATGCACCAGTTTTTTTAGTCTCCAAGCTTCCTGTTCTGTGAAGACAGACTCCTCTTTTCGACTAAGATGGAACTTGGCCGAAGAACAAAAGATGACCAAATCAGGGAAATACTCTTCCACAACTACCCCATGCTGGTTCTTTGTCTGGAGTAGATAGTTTTTAATCATTTCCGCTGTGTACATTTTTTCCTTTTGACTGTCACTGAACCCTATCACGTCACTGCCGTCTGACACGCACTCATCCCCACTCTCATCTGTCTGCCCTTGCTCTCTTCCTTTCTTTCCCTTGCTCACCACTTTGCTGCTCTTTCTAAGAGTAGGTGCGTTGTTCCTCGTGCTTCTGCATTTATTAGCAGTCTTTTTTTTTGTTGCTATATTGCTGTTGCCACCTCTTCATCCTCCATCTCAGCAATCTCTACCTGCTCACCCCATGTTTTCCTCTCCTCTCCTGTTTTCACCATATTTTCCTCCTGTGTTTGGCAGACTTCACCCGTCTCTACCATTTTTTCGATTATCTCAGTTTTTTTTTTTTCTTTTTCTCCCCCCACCTGATTTTCTTCACCTCTACACAAAACCACAACCTCCCTTTCGTGAACATCCTTACCATCACCCACACCCTGTGCAACACCCCCGCATGCCCCGTCGGACACAGCAACAGCCGGCTGCCCCGGCACAGCGGCGCTGTCAGCAGCCGCGGCCGCCTCCGGAGGGGAGCCCCCCACCGCCACAGCGGCCGCACCAGCGGACACTGCCGCTGGAGACACCCCACCTTCAGCAACAGCAGCCGCCCGCTGCTCCACTACAACCGGCCCGGCCGCAGCCGGCCCCGGCGCGGAGGCAGAAGTGACATCCGGACCAGGCGGAGCCGAGTCCCCGCGCCCCGGACAGGCACTCACGGTGTGCCCCTCTTCCCCGCAACCAAAACACTTCATAACCGATGAGGTTGCAAAAATCACGTAGTCATAATCATCTACTTTAACGTAAAAACGGAGGTTGAGCTCCGTGTTCCGATTGTTAAGTATCATATAGACTTGCCTGCCATGAGACACCACGTGCTTCAGTAACTGAGACTTACACCCAGACAGCATCTTCTTCACCGGAGAAACAAGTTTCCCGTGTCTGGGTAGCTCTCTACTGAGGAACTCATCAGTTATGAAGGGCAGGGACGTTGGATAGAACCACTTTGGTTGCAGGGAGCGTCAGCGGAGCGCAGCGGCTGCACCCGCACAAACATTTCACTCACCGTGATGCCTGTCTCGATAACGCGGTTCACTTTCTCCACCTGGTCCAGGAAGATCACGACCGCACTATTCATCCGCGCCAGGGACTTAATGCTGCTGTGTCCGACCTTCTCCCCCACAGCCAGCCCGATATCCTCCACAGTGCATGGGAAGCCGGCCGATATTTTAATGCCGTGCTTCCGCGTGAGTCTGGCAAAGTCTCCATTCACCATGGCGTCAGACGCCGGCCGGCGAGACACCGGCAGGAGAAGCCCGCAAAACACCCCAAAAACAGCACCAAAAGACCCAAAAATTAAGCAAAATAAGCTATCACCAATGAACTATATTAAACTAACACCCATAAACAAGTACAAACGATAAAAATTAACTCTTAAACGTTGCTCTTTTCTTTCGCTCACACTCCAAAATCTCCCAGCATGCACCGGAAGAAGAAGAAGAAGAACAAGAAGAAGAAGAAGAAGAAGAAGAAGAAGAAGAAGAAGACGACGAAGAAGAAGAAGAAGAAGACATTGAAGAAAAAGAAGACATTGAAAATTAAAGATGAGTCAAGAGGCAGAAAAGAATACCCAGGTGCAGGATGACGAATTGGTGAAAAAGAAAGGGGGCACCTCTGTCGTGTGGAGCTGGTTCGGTTTTAAGATCTCCGACCTCGAACAAAAAAATATCTTATGTAAATTGTGTCGCCTTGCTGTTTTAGCGAAAGGTGGAAACACCACCAATTTATTAAATCACCTTAAAACGATGCATGCACGGGAATATGCAGATTGCATCAAAATGCGAGAAGCAATCAGCCCAGGAGCTCGACCAAAGACAGACTTCCACTCAATCGCTTCAGCAATCACTACAAACATCATTCGCTGCCGGTACTCGCTATGAGCGGACAAGCAAGAAATGGAGAGACATCACGGAGGCTATAACCCATCACATTGCGAAGGACATGGTACCCATCCAAACTGTGGAGAAAGTGGGTTTCAAAAAGTTAATTGAAACTCTGGACCCAAGGTACGAGATCCCGAGCCGCAAGTCATTTAACTAAGAAGGGCTATTCAAATGTGATTCAGATTTTTTCCCCCTCATATATTGTGATATAATATCGCTATCGTCTGGACAGTGAAAAATATGGTGATATGAATTTGACCTCATATCGCCCACCCCTACGTGCACCTTACTTTCCTTCTGTAGGAAGCGAGAGCCCTCGCTACCTGAGGTTTGGAACCCCTCTGCCTCATCAGGCAGGGTTCCTCGGATTAGCCCTGTCAGGCATAGAGTGAGAAGCAGGAGGCCTCTTTTCACTCTCCACTTCCCTGTACCTCCCCACTGTCTAGTGGGGGAGATAACCGACATCGGGAAGCATGGATCCATTCTGTCTTACTAGTGGGGCAGATAACAGCATTTTTTCATAAGAATCGTTCAAATGTGGATACAAGCGCCAAAATTGGCTCAATTACTCTATGGGTATTGCTCTTCCAATAAAGAACGTTAGCCACCGCGAAAAACCCTCATGTCGGCTGCAGCGGCCATTTTGTTTCCGCCATTATCAAAATATGCGTTTTCCATGATATCTTGTGAAAAAAACATCAGAGCACATATAGGATGATGTCTACCCCTATGTTTTGATGGTCAAGGATTACAATGATACCATAGAAAACATAATTGAATGCTTTGTGACATCCACGGCTGCCATTTTGTCTTCCGCCATAACTGAATTCTGTATTTTGCGTTATATCTCTTCAGCCAAACACAATAGATGAAAAGTGGTCTTGTCTACCCCTATGTTTTTATGGTCAAGGATTACAATGAAACCATACACTTTATAAATCTAAAGATAAGTCTCATTGTGAGGTATAATGCTGCATTTCGACTGCTTTTCGTTGTCTCTGTACCTGTACTCTGTGCAATGACAATAAAGTTGAATCTAATCTAATCTAATAATACTGTGGAATGGAAATCATAATATGAATAGACCTATTTTTCTAAAGGAAAGAAAGAAAGAATATTTGAAAACAGAATTAGGGTATTTTTACCTGTCTCTTTAAGTGAGACTGTCTCTTTAAGATCAGATTCCTCTGTTGGTGGCAACTGTTGCTGGTAACTGTTGCTAAGAGCATATCTAAGGTAAGATTTGATTATATTTTTTCTGTATTTCAAATGATTATCTATGTTAATTTCCAAGACCTAAGGGTTTAAAAGCATACCCTCTATATGTGAACAGATGTCATTTAAGGGTGTAATCTTATTGACAGATGACATAATTTAATAAACATAATAAACACAATTTGTTTATCAATTATGGTTAGGGGTGACAGTTGGCTAATGCTAATGTTAGCTCATGTTTTAACATGACATGAAGATTGGTTAAAATGTAACCAGTGTATTGCCTGTAAAATGGCTATGTGACTCATTTGTTTGCACTTAGTAGTTTCTTGTATGTATGACTTATTACATGTGTAATAAGCTGTTTGATTAACAGATAGAAATATTAATAATTTATGGTTAGAAAAAAATACATTTAGGGTTTGCCAATCTCTATATTACATCACTAGTGCTAATTTAATATTGAGTATGGGCCTATGCACTGTGTTGTTTTCCTCTGAATTGCTGGCACTTTTATGTTGTCATCTTGTATACTGAATTGGTTTCAACTATGTGTTTTTGTTGTTTTATGTTATAGTCATATAAAGCAGATATAGACTTGACTTTCAAGCAAGATGGCAGACTCTTCACCAGCACCAGCTAAGTGGCAAACTGACTGGAGCAAATGTTGTTTATGTCAAAAGGAGACACAAGAAGTTCTCAAAGCCCCGCCAACACGGTATTCATCTGATCAGGATGGCTACAGCATGATTTCAATGAATATCCCCCTCTTTTATGAGATCAATGACCTGCCAATTATTCTCGATCCTGCACGGCTGGATGAGGGTGGTGGGATAGATGAAACATTGAGACAGAATAAGGCCATGTATCATCAGAGCTGCCGCCTCCTTTTCAACAACACAAAGCTTGACCGGGCCAAAAAAAGGAGAGCACAGAACAGTAATCGAGGTGATTGCCAAACAAAGATGCGCAGAGCTCATGAAGGTCAGAAGTCTCCCCTAGCTTGCTTTCTCTGTAATACAGAAGCTCCAGCATCCGAGCTTAGACAAGTAATGACAATGCAACTTAACCAGAGACTAAATGAATGTGCAAAAGCACTTAACGATGGAAAACTTCTGGCAGCACTGAGTGGTGGAGATGCCATTGCCCAAGAGCTGAAATACCACGTCACATGTTTGACTAATCTTTATAATAGAGAAAGAGCATTCCTCAGAACTATTAAGAGACAAGCACGTGAACAGACACATGAACATAATGCGTACCCACAGGCATTTTCTGAGCTGGTGATTTATATAGTGGAGACCAAATCGTGCTCCGAGGGTCTGTCTGTCTTCCGGCTTGCAGACCTAGTTAACCTGTATCAGCAACGGCTAGAACAGCTGGGTGTGGAAACAACTGTAAATGCCACCAGACTTAAAGACAGATTGCTGGCTGAAGTACCTGAGTTGGAGGCTCATAAGCAAGGAAAAAATATACTCCTCGCCTTCAAATGTGATGTCGGATCAGCTCTATCCCAAGCCTGTGAGTACAAAGATGCCATGATCCTTGGTAAAGCAGCTAAGATCTTAAGAGCACAGATGCTCAATCATAAGGCAAGTCTTGATGGGACATTCCATGACATTTGCATTGAAGAGGCAGTTCCATCCTCCAGAAGATGGTGTAGTCTGTCCATCTGTTTTGAGAAGTGGATTGTTCACTACAGCTGCCATGGATAACATAGATCACAATCCCACCGCAACAACAGCCACAACATCCTTCCATGGCACCAGCATCTCGGTTTTTCAGCATCCAACATCAAATGACCAAGGTGAAAAACTTGAAGAACTGAGGCTTGGGAAATACAAAGTGAAGAGAGTCCCAGAACTGCCTGACAGCTTCACAGACATCCATCCTGCCTTCTTCACAAAGAAAAAGCCCTCTCCTCCGCCAAGTACTTCAACAGATTTGCCAGATGCCAGTCTACTGAGATCACAGATTGCTCTGGAGTATGAGTGGCTGGAGAAAATCACTGTGACTGAGGGGCCTGTAGATGTTACTTGGTCTGCACACCATGCTTCAAAGAAGAGAGGCCCTGCATTTGAGGTCAGCATCACATCACTGTTACCTCTGCTTCGTGATCAGGCCCACTCCGTTGCTACTGTCAAACATGTGATGGACAAAATTAAAGACATTGTAGCATTCCTGAACCCAGGCCAGGTACCTGTTCTTGCTGCTGACCAACCAATCTATGCAGTAGCCAAGCAGGTGCAGTGGCACTGGCCTGAGAAGTATGGTGAAGACAATTTTGTCATCATGTTCGGTGGTCTGCACATAGAGATGGCAGCACTGAAATCAATTGGAACTTTACTTCAGGACAGTGGTTGGACAGGGGCTCTGGTGGAGGCAGGGATTGCATCTCCTGGTACAGCTGAATCATTTCTGACAGCCTCAAGCATCACTAAAACACGGCAAATGCACCAAATTACAGCATGCAGCCTGTACAAGCTCCTGAAGGCAGCTTATCATAACCACAATGAAGAGATGCTTGACTTTGAAGCTTGGTGTGAGAAACGGAAACAACAAAGCCCCCAATTTGAATTCTGGCATTTGGTCTTGTCAATGGAACTTGTAATTCTCCTGCTGATCCGGTCATTCGTCAAAAAGCTCAGTTGGCAGCCATACTTGAGTCTCTTGTCCCAATCTATGACACCGAACCAGAAGTGGAAACCTGTATTATTGATGGCTCAGCTCTTATCAACAGTTTGCCCCCACGGAGCTCAAAGACATTTGGCGACTATGCTTCATTTGAGTTTCTCCCAAAACTTGAGGGATACTCTGTGAAATACAAAAGAACAGACATAGTCTTTGACATCTACCGGCAATCAAGTTTGAAAGCAGAGACCAGGTCTAAGAGAGGACATGGAGCCAGAAGGAAAGTGACCTGCAATGGCAAAATACCAACTAACTGGCGGAATTTTCTCAGAAATGATGACAACAAAACTGAGCTGTTCCACTTCCTTGCTGACAAGGTTGCACAAACATTTTCACCAAATGTGCTTATAGTGACCAAAGAGGAGCAGGCGGTCAGCAATCAGTCCATCGACCTTGACGAAGTGAGTTCATGCACACATGAGGAAGCGGACACCAGGATCTTTGTCCATGCCAAGCATGCAGTGAACAATGGCAGCAAAAACATCATGGTCAAAGCCAACGATACAGACGTCCTTGTTATAGCAGTCAGTGCGTTGCCAGTTCTTCAAGCAGCAGGTTTACAACAGTTATGGATTGCTTTTGGTCAAGGAGTTAACATGAGGTGGATCCCTGTACATGACCTCTGTCAGTGTATAGGAAGAGAGAGGAGCAGAGGAATTCTTTTCTTCCATGCCTTTACAGGCTGTGATGTTGTTTCAGCCTTTCGTGGCAAAGGGAAGAAGACTGCTTGGCAAACATGGGGTGTATTTGATGAAGCCTGTGAAGTCTTCACCAAACTCAGCCACTATCCGCCAAGAATAGGTGACAGTGACCTGAATATTTTAGAAAGGTTTGTGGTCATGATGTATGACAAATCAAGTGAAGCAGCAGGAGCGGATGATGCCAGGTTGGACTTGTTTGCCAGGAAACAACGGTCATACGAAGCCATTCCTCCGACGAAAGCAGCATTGCTTCAGCATATAAAGCGTGCAGCCTTCCAGGCAGGCTGCATTTGGAGTCAGGCAACTGTACTTCAACCAGAACCAGAGAGTCCTTCTGAGTGGGGATGGACCAAGATAGATGACCAGTGGCAGGTCCTCTGGACAGAGCTTTCCCCAATAGCAGAGAGTTGCCAGCAGCTGACCAAATGTGGATGCAAGGGAGAATGCCAAGGACGATGCAAGTGTTACCAGTTTGGTCTTACCTGTACAGCTCTGTGCAGCTGTAGGTGTCTGGCGTGATGGCAATGAACTTTTAAACCTTTGATGTGAATTGATGTTTAGATGTCTCTGAAACAAAGTAGATCCAACCTTAAGAAAATGATACATTCTGTTAATTAAACATTCTTCATATTAAATATTTTTTTTCTGAAATAATTTTGTATTTTCTGTCCTCTTCTATGTTATTTACTTTGTCAAATCGCACCAAAATACCCTCAATCATTAAGATGTTTTACATTATGGATGTGCCCAGGGCAAATAATAGAGGATTTAATGGTAAAAGTAAAAAAATATGTCCCATGGGTACAATTCTGTGACAGAATATGTCTGTCAATAAGCAAAATTGGCGGCCATCTTGGAAAATGGCGGCCATCTTGGAAATTTAAGTGGCTAACGTTATTTATTTAATTAATGACCCCAAAGGTATACATTGACCAAATTTAGTGCTTGTATCCACTTTTGAACAATTGTTACAGTTATCTGCCCCACTATACCCTGGACCTTCACCGCCGTTCTGGTCACTATTAACACCTGGAAAGGACCTTTCCAACTGGGAGTCAAAACGTGTTTTTCAAGAGATCTGATTAGCACATTGTCACCAAGTTGAAAAGGGTGGGTGGGCTCTTCCGAAGGCTGAGGGAGCCTGAGAGCCACCTGTCTGTGAAACTTTCTCAAAATATCAGTTACATTTTTAACATAGTCAGTCATGTTTCTGAGTTATCCTAACTGCAAAAGCTGGACCTCTGTCAGTGTTGATTCCTGCTGGTACCCCAAATCTGGGACTCACATCCTTTAGGAGGCACTTTACAACTGTTCTAGCATCTTCCTTTCTGGTTGGGTAGGCCTGTACCCATTTAGAGAACTGGCACACAATTACCAACAGGTACTTACAGCCCTGGCATGGCGGCATGTGTGAAAAATCAATCTGCATATTTACAAAGGGGCCCGTTGAGAGTGATGTGTGGGCTTGAAAGAATGATAGCCTCATAACCAGAGCGCCTAGCCGTGGTCATATGCTGAGTAGCAGATGTGTTTAAGATGTGCAACACTGCATGAGGGACATAAACTACGCAGTCATTGGCCAGTACAATGGGTGAAGATTGTTTGATAACTATGGCAACAGCGGCCACTGCTCTCAAGCAGGAAGGCATACCAAGAACCACAGGGGAAAGTCGAGACGAGTAGTGTGCAACAGACCTGTAGTTTGAACCGTGCTTCTGTACCAGGATGCCTGTTGCAAAGCCTTCCTTCTCATGGACATGCAGATGAAAAGGTTGATGGTAATCAGGGAGACCAAGAGCCGGAGCCAATGTGAGGGCCCGCTTTAAACCCTGAAAGGCGGAGAACATGTCTTCTGTCCGCTGAACAGTGACAGGTGCAGTCTGTAGTGTGGCAGCCCGCAGGACAGAGTCCATGGCGGCATACTCATATATCCAATGTCTGCAGTAGTTTGCCATGCCCAAGAAAGAAAGCATTTCCTTCTTTGTGTGTGGTGGTGGCACTTTGTTCAGAAGACAGACCCTGGCCGGTGAAAGGAGGCGGTGTCCATCCCTGAGAATGTGACCCAGATAAGTGACCTCTGTCTGGCAGTATTGCAATTTAGCCAGGGATGCTCTGTGGCCGCACTCGGCAAGTCTTTTCATGAGCAGAATAGAGTCAGTGTGGCAAGCGTCTTTGTTAGGAGAAGCAATCAACAGGTCATCAGCATATTGGAGGAGGGTGCTGCCCCCTGTCAGAATAAAATTGTCGGGATCCCGTTTAACGGCTGCTGCGTACACAGTTGGTGATTCGACAAACCCCTGTGGGAGGCGTGTGTATGTGATTTGTTTACCCTTAAAGGTAAAAGCAAACGGATACTGGATTTCGGGGTGCAGTGGAATTGAGAAAAAGGCTGAACAAAGCTCAATGACTGTGTAGTGGGTGGAGTCTGGGGGTAAAGACGCAAGAATAGAATTGGTGTCAGGCACAATGGGCGCCCTGGGAATGACAATGTCATTAATTGCTTGCAAATCTTGTACAAAACGCCACTCATCCGGTCGGTTATGCTTTGGGATGGGCAAGATTGGAGTGTTGCAGGGACTGTTAGTGTACACTAAGACCTCTTGTTCGAGCAAAGACGGTATTACTCCCTCAATGCCCGTTAAAGCCCTTTGAGATAGGTTATACTGTCTGATTGCTGGCAGTCTGGTATTAGACTTCAAAGTCACTCTGTAAGGCGGAGCAGAATTAACAAACCCAACATGATTCTTATGCTTTGCCCATAAAATAGCTGGAACCTCTGAAAATCTGAAGGGGGGCCATAGTTAGGGGAAGGAGGTGGTTGTAAATTAATAAATGTGCTTTGAGGGAGAGAAATGGGCCCTGAGAGGCGCAGCATGTAGTGTTTCTCCCCAAGGTTGATTAGATTAGGTGTGTGAGTGCTAGAGGCTGCTGCAGCCTGTAGCAGGGCATGGCAGTGGACTGCCATAACCCCCACCTCCTTTGGACTACTGCCTGGAGGGACAGCCAGGGTGATGTGAGGGACAGAATCCATGGCATACAGCCCCATTTGTGTGAGAGAGAGCCGAACAGGCAATGCACATCCCTGTGGTCCTATAAATAAAAAACTGCTCACATTCCAACTGATCTGATCTGCTGCTAAAAGTCCTTGTTGACAGTATATTCATGTGATTGGTTAAATGCAGCAGTGCAGTGACACTGTAGGACTTGCCTCATAGAAGACATCAGTGATAGACAAGATGGCGCCGAGGATGGCTGCCGTGTCTCGAGCTCCTCACCAACTCCACATCTTAGTGTTTTTATTGTTTTACTTTGTTGGTTGTTTTTAACTTTTTTTGCAACATGCAAACCGGCCAAGCGAGCGCTATCATCCATTATGATAGAGAACAACTTTTACACATCAGGTCGCTGGTGGACAGCAATAATCCACGACGACCTGCAAACAATGGAGAGTCTCTGTGTTTACCTGCTTGAGCTCTACTTGTGGAGCGCAGAAGGAAGATACGGGGCCGGCGGGTCCTGGTTAGGCTGAGGAAACGTGAAAACAGGCCTCCTCTACCGAGTTTACTTCTGGCAAATGTCCAATCCCTGGATAATAAACTGGACGAACTCCGTAGCAGGGTGGCATTTCAACGGGACATTAAGACCTGTAATGTTTTGGTTTTCACGGAGACTTGGCTCGACCCCACGATACCGGACGCCGCCATTGCTCCACACGGATTCTCCATTCATCGCTAGGACCGGACAATAAACTCAGGGAAGAGCAAGGGAGGAGGTGTGTGCTTCATGATTAACAACAAGTGTTGCTCAGATGTGGAGATAATTTCTTCGGACTGTTCTCCCAGCCTAGAGCACATCATGATCGGATGCCGGCCTTTTTATCTGCCAAGGGAGTTCACATCGGTTGTTCTAACAGCAGTATATGTTCCGCCGCACGCTGACAACAACACAGCGCTGGAGGAGCAGAAAATACAACCGTCTTTCTTTACCTCCTTATCCACATCTCTAAAAACGGGGGTACAACGGAGCTGATCCAGATTTGCTGTCCTTATAACGTAATAAGGAAAATTTGGGCTGGCTTTACGTTGAACTCCTGGCAACATCCCGCCCACCTGACACGTCCAAACCTTTCCTCCCCCAATGGGTGATCTGTTTGGTATTTTGAGCAAAACACTTCATGGACATGTTTTTTTTTTTATAAATATAGACCCACAATATATTCTTCAGATATAGCATAATAGGAGACCTTTAAATGAGTCCAGAGCAGAGTGTTGCAGTTACATGCTGCTGTGATAATTCAGTGGATGGAGAAAGACTTTAAATCATGAATAAAATAATTCAGTAATGTGCGATCATTGAAGCATCTCTAACCTCCTTAGATAGATAGGCCGACAGTCCTGATTTCATTTGTAGTTCAACAGTGGATGAATGCTACTGATTGGTGATTGCCTCATGGAGCTAAAGGTTTTTTAGGGTGTGGCTATTATACTCGTGTGTGTGTGTGTGTGTGTGTGTGTGTGTGTGTGTGTGTGAACAGGTTTCTGATGCATCGGGCTGCATGAAGGTGAGCGTTGTGAAGGAGGAGAACCCATTCCTTCAGAGCGACCTGCTCTCTGAGGAGTGCTTCATCCTGGACCATGGCAGGAACAACATGATCTTCGTATGGAAAGGTAATCCGTCGGAGTGTGTGTCAGACGCTGTGGCTGTGTGCACGTTTCAACCTCTTCCCACTGAACCTCCAACAGGGCATAAAGCCAACCCCAGTGAGAGGAAGGAAGCCATGAGAACAGCAGAGGACTTCATCAGAGAGATGGGCTACCCCCCCAACACACAGGTTCCTGTTCACTTCATTCATTCAGAGGGTGGGGCCTCTGGCTCTGTGTTCAGCTCGGTGGGGAGAGCAGTGTGTATCCGCTGCCTTAAAGTGTCACCTCATGTTGTCAGGACTTGGGGAAAAGGACCCAGGCGCAGAGTTAATAGAGGAGGCAGGGGTACAAACGTAACAAAGGGCAAGCTTTTATTTATTAAAAAGCTGATAATAAACATGCAGAAAAACGGTACAATGAAGGAAAAGTATCAAATGGAAACAGACAAACCGGTGGAAAAGGGAGGGCTGACAAGTGGGATCCAAATCATCACAGGGCAAATGACGACACGACAAAGAACACAAAGGAAAGACAAGACTAAATACAGAGGAGGGTAATCACAAGACAAGACACAGCTGGGAAGGGGAGGTGAAACACCCGGGCAACAGGTGAGCACGATCAGACAATCAGACAGGGGGAAACTAAAGACAGGAAGTAAACTACACAAGACAGGAAGTGACAAAACAAGATACATTTCAAGATAAAACAGTAAACTATAAATACAGAAACTGAGATCCTAACACATGTAAATAAAGGAACTCTCTGGTCCACTAAAAAAACTTAAGAAAAGGTAAAACTAAATATCTCTTTACAGTTACTAATTACATATTTAAAAATGGAATAACTCACCAAATACAAGCAGTGTTTCCCCTCTCCTTTAAACAAACAATAATGAAAACACTTGCACACAGCATTTAATCCATGACAGTTTCATAAAAAGTATTCAGATTATTTACTTGAGTAAAAGTGTTAAAACTGCACTAGAAAAGGTCAAGAAAGGTACTTAAGTAAAGGTATTTAAGTACCCCCAGGAAACGATACTTAAAGTATTCGGAGTAAAAGTAAAAAAACTAAAAATACAGCTAAATATTTAAAAAATGGAAATCCAGTCCCCACATTAAGAAGCTGTTTGTAACATTTATTTAGTTTTAAAACAAATTGTAACATTGCAATACTGCAACTGTAATCTGATTACATATTTATGATGTTACTGTAATGGAATACAGTTATATCTGATTATATAGTGCTGTATCCGGTTCTGAAAAGTGTTCTTTAATGTTCCAGTGATTCCATTGAGTGAATGAAGCGTTGCTTGTGATGCCTGCAGATCCAGGTGTTGCCTGAGGGGGGGGAGACTCCCATGTTCAAGCAGTTCTTCTGCAGCTGGAGGGACTGGGAGCAGAGCGAGGGCTTTGGGAAGGTGTTTGTCACCGAGAGGATCGCCAGGATCCAGCAGGTGGAGTTCAATGCCTCCGAGCTCCACAAGTCCCATCACATGGCAGCGCAGTACAACATGGTGGACGACGGCAGCGGAGACACACAGGTGACATGTCCACGTGTGACGTCATAATAATGCTCTGTTGATGCCACAGATACATGTCATAGTGTAATGATGGATACTCAAATTGTCACATATACTCCTTGGTGGTTACTCTTTTGAAAAAGCCCCACTCAAAAATCCAAGATGGCTGCAATTTTCAATATGGCTACCAATGATGGCTTGGAAATCGCTTTAAAATCTCTTACACCTACCCAGTATAAATGATCTTGGTGACTAATTAGACATTTTTGACCTGGTAGAAACCAATTTCATATGTCATGAATTACTCAGAAACGTCTTTTTATCAAATGTAAGCCCTACGATCAAAATAATCTGCCAATGGAGGACTGGGTAGCCTAACATGCATGGTGGTGGAGGTGGTGAAGGTATATCAGGGTGTAGGAGAGTAGTAGTAGAGGTAGTACTAGTTATATCATGGTGTTCATTGAAGGCTTAACTATTTGTGCTCACATAAAAGACTCGTTTTAGTTTAAGTTTGGTTAAGTGTCCCAAATGTTTTCTAATAAGGCCCACATTTTAACATTTAGTGTTTGAAATTACACAAAAAAAGGTATAATTGACTTCCCCATGGTCAAAAACCTCTAATTCAATTCCAAATTTGGCGACATTGATCCAGTGGTATACATTCTGGGGTAGAAAATACATCTAATACATGGTTGCAAATTTTAAAAAAATTTCTTGGGGGCAGGATTGTTTTGGGGTTTACGGACCCAGGGATTAAACATGGCCCATTTTGGTTTTGTCCAAATTTTGAGGATTGTTAAAGCTACCGCCTCACTAAGGGGGGAGGGCAGTGAAGCCCCCGTTTTCCCCTTTCCCACAAAGGGAATTGGGGGGCCCTTAAAAAATATGCCGGACAACACGGTTTCTTTTTTTTTACCCGGTTTTTGCCCCGAAAACAGCTGTTGGGAAAACAAAAATTTTATTCCGGTCTAGAAAAAAACCAAATACGCACGTTCTTATTTTGGAGGGGGGAAAATGGAAAAAACCAGAAAAATTTAAGGGGTTACAGCAAAATTAAAATTGTAATATCGGAAAAGGGGCTGGAAAGCCCAGACCGAAAAGAAAAAACAAACTTAAAATAAAGAGGGAAAAAAGGGAAACCTTGTAGGTTTTTATTTTTACCTTCTTAAGACCACTGAGTTAACCCAGGGAAGGCAGGGGGGGAAAGTGCCCCAAAAACGAATTATTTGAATCGATTATCTTTTTGTTATTTGTTTCGTTTTTCCCTCGGATGAAAAACGCCCAAAAAACGCCAATTTTTAGAAAAACGGTTCAAAAAACACACAAGAAAACCAATTGAGGAAAAGCACATTTTTAAAAAATTTACATGGACAGCACCCGAAGAAAGTTAACGAAAACCCCCAGGTTTGGGGTTTAAAAAAAGAAAAGCAAAACCCCAAAGAAAAAGGGAAAAGGGGGAAAAAGGGAGCAGAGAGGCCCCGCACGGGGGCGGGCTCAATGCGGGGACCGCGGGCCCCAAAAGGGGCCATGACGGTGGAGCTCACGAGACGGGCGGCCGGAAAAAAAGAGGGGCGACCCTCTCCCCTTTTTTTTCCCTCCCTTTTTCCGGACCCCCCTTTTCCCTTCTTTTTGACGCTCTCCTCTCTCTTCTTTTTTTTTAGTGGGGGCTTCCCTTTCCGTTTTTTTTCCCCCCCCCCCTTTCTTTTTTCCCCCCGGATTTTTAAACTACTCGTCACTCCTCTTATGACGTCACCGTGCAATCTTGTTGCGAGTCCTGGAGCTCTAAAACTACAATATTCTATTATGAAATCCTTTGGGTTTATCAGGTATTAAACAGGAAAACTTTCATTGCAGCATCAATGGGAGAGGTAGGGGCGGTGTGTTTAGTATGTACTCCCTGGTCCTTCCCCCCTACTATTATCATACATATTGCTTAATGCTATCTGAGGCAAAAAAACAACCCCGGAAATACCCGGAATTGGACAAATTGACCCGCCGAAACAGGAATTATTTTTAAATTTCCGCCCCAAATATATTGATTATTTCTAACACCCTTCCTTCAAGAAATCATAAAAATCCCCTCTTAAAAACTGGTTTTAATGTGGTTGTTTTACATTGCTCGATTTTAATGTGATTTTTCTTTATTTTTTTTCGTCTTTTTTTTTTGTCCCTTTGTAAAGGACTTTGAGCACCTGTAAAAAGCTTATAAAATACATTTTTGAAAAGCTCCGGTTTTTTCGCCCTTTTTTTTTCCCAGTTATCTTTCAAATTTGGGTGAATCTGCAAATAAATCCACTCCCCCCTCCCAGTAAGGGGCGGGAGATAAAAATAGCCTGCTCCCCCTTTAGTTCACCTTTTGACCCCCTCCCGCACCCCAATTTACCCTGGCCTGAGTTTCCCTCCACATATCTGAAGTGTGCGTCTTAATTTAAAACGTGAGGGTCAATTCATTGTTTTTTGTTTTTTGTAGCCTTTGGGGTAGTTTTGCGACCCCTTTGTTCCAGACATGGCTAGGACCCGTGGGAATTGTTTGTTGCTTGTTTGTTCTTTGCTGTTTATTTTGTGGATTGGTATTCCAATGTTTGTTGCTTTTTTCTTGCCTTTGCTGTTTGTTTAAATTGTGTTTTTGCACTGATTTTTGGGGTTTCTTGTTTGATTGACCACTTCGTTATTTTTTTTGTAGTTGTTTGTTTCTTTGTTTTTTCATGCAGCACAAAAAAATAAATAAAGACCAAAAGGGAAAATAAATATGGTTCTTGCTTTAAAAACCCTGCCTTTCCTTGCCTCTTTGCATCCTTGCCCTTTGGGTCTTTGAGAGACCCTGTCTGCTGCCACATCACTCTCCCAAACCAAATCCCCCCTACAGTTCCTTAAAGGTCCTTCGACCGGATACGAGTGGTGAACTAGGGCAGGCAACTTTTAAGGAGTAAAAGAGGTTACGTTCCCGGGAAAAGGGCCCCCCCAAAGCGGAAACCCAGAAGTGGGGGGCGGTATCCAGACCTACAAAAGAGAGAGTCCCCCTGCCCCGTAGGGGCTTCCGGGGTTTATTTTCCCAGCCACCCCCAAAAAGCCTCCTGTCACCCCAAGCAGCGTACTGCGCCCCCACCCCGGTGCTGTTGATGCCCCGGGCAAAATGACCTGAAAACCGGTCAGACGCTGAGAGGGAACAAGCCGCTGAGGAAAAGGGGGAGGGGAAGAGACGAACAGTCGAGGAGGAAGAAGAAGGGGACTATGAAGTTACCCCGCTTGCCCAGCTTGAATAGCAGCCTCTTCAGCCCGCTCCACTGCCCCCCCCCTGCCGCTCCACCCCCGCTCCACAGCCGCTACACAGCGCATTGCTCCGTCCCCTGGAGATGTGAGCCCTGGCGATGGGGGGCAAGAGCGACAAGGTACCCACCACAAGGTCAAAGAGGCTTTTTTTCTTCTGCTCCACTTATGTAGTGGAAGCTCCCGAGCTCAGCAGGAGCCACAGGTGGGCTCACCCACAACAGGCGGCATGGTCGATGAGAGGAGGGAAAACTTGGAGAACGAGGAGATACAGCGCAGTTTTGGGGGGAAACAAGTTAGTGAACGGGCAAAAGAATGGATAGGCGAGCACAAAAGCTTTAAAGGAGAGAGAGGGATGCCCCGGGTCCCCTTTATCTACAGACGATAGGGGGGGAAAGTCCGAAAAAACGGGGAAGGGTGTTTAATCACATCCTTATGGGGATGTAGGAATGACCACAGAACCCACCGCTCCGCCGTTGTCCAGTGTGAATGCCCCACCTCAAGTGCTTGCCCCTTTTTTTCCCTGAGCCCAGAGTCCTGGATTCAGCTAAATGTTGATCGTTCCCCGAGCGCAGGCTCCCCCTGAGGTTCCTCAGACATGGTTCCTTCATTCCCAGTGAGTGAACAATCTCTTTCGTACCCCACTTACCTCCGCTGTGGTTACCTGTAGATGCTGTGAGAAGAAAAAAACTTCTATTCTGCTGAGAGTCACACATTACTTCAGACTTCCGCCCCGAGCATGCGGCTCCATCCCTCCTTTTTTTTTCAAAACCAAATAGCGCTGACGCACCTCGCCCGGCGGAGTCAGGGGCCCTTTCGATCCGGTTCGTGAGAAACTGCACCTCTTTCTTGCCAAACCCCATTGAGAGGGTTACAGGGGGCGTGTTTAATGGAGCTTTTATTTAGCGAGCCTTTGGCATCCCGAACCCAAAGTTTGCTTTTTTTGAGAGCAAAAAGGAAAGTGACTTTGTTTGCTTACCATGGCGTTGGAAAATTCTTAGTTCCCGCCCCCCTTTTGAACGTAAAAGTTTCAGGTCCTTATGGAACATGAGGCTGCCAGTGCATACAAAGGGAAAATCTAGACGCCTCAACCCCTACCTTCCGCCCCTTGGGGCCCAAAGGGAAAAAGTTGGCAGCCACGGCGTTGGTCAAAGTGAAATAGCTAGCCCTCAATTACCCCCTGGGGACTTGGGGACGCAACGCTTTCCAGGATTTCGCTCTTTCTGTACATTCTTTGATTGCATCGGGTCAGTGGAAGGTGCAGAGGGAAAGTGAGTTACGGGTGGTTTCCCACGTAGACAGGTTCTTCCCAAAGCCCCCCCTTTAAAAACCGGGGTTTCATTTGGCATGTTTGCTTGTGGCACGGGAAAGGGGGGTTCAGAACAATCATCCCCTTGGAAGATTTTCGATGGCTAAAGGTTAAAGCCGGGCCAAGGTATTCCCCCAACAAGTCCGGGCCCTGCGTCAGTGGAGAGACGAGACCCAGTCCAGAAGACCTGGGGAGAAGGGCGAGCCGCCCCCAAATTACCGAGAACCCCGCCACTGTGGAGAGCCAGCCTGAGTTCAACCAACCCATGGAAGGGGGATGACAATCCAGGGGAAACCCAAGTTCCAACCTTTTTGTCCATCTGTAAAAACAAGGAACACCCCTAAAAAATTGCCGAAAGTTAAAGAATTTGCCCGCACATGAGAACCTGGATAGAGGGGAAATGATCGTTGTAAGTGTGCCCGCTGTATAAGCCAGATAATTCCCCCCCCAAAAAAAGCTTGAATGTCTGCAAAGATTTGATTCACCATCCGCTAACATCAACCTCAACCGTCAAATCAAAAGGCCCCCAGGTCGAGAAATCAGAAACGGGAAACCCCCTAAATTGCTCGTCCGTGCCTTGTTCTGCAGACCTTGTACATGGATCAGCCAAACGATCTCCCGTGTGATTTTGAAGGTAGTCCAATTTTCTTGATCAAGGGCCCGGGCAGAGGCTGAAAAATTAGCCATACTTGACGGGGTTTCAGAAAGAAGTATCCTCCCCTCTGCAGGTCCCAGCTGCAACAAAAAAGGCCAGAAGAGGTCCTGATTCAGAACTGTGCGTCATGAGGTGATTCCCAAAAATGGGGAAATCTCGTTCAACTCCCCAGGACCCAGAAGAAAATCAAATTCCTTTCCCCAATCCCTTTTTATGCCCCTGCCCTCAACTTGGCTGAGCATTCTGCCCCCGCCTCTGACCTGGGGGAGTTTTCCCACTTACGAGGCCTCCCTTACCGGACTTTGTCCAAGCCCGGCCTGATCCTGATAGGCTCAGATTTCCCATTGTGGTGCCCAAAGAGCCTGCCCACATGGGACCTTATGGGGGCCCCATCGCGTCCATATCCCTTGGGTTGGGCTGTTCAGGGCCCCACCCAAATGCCTTCCCCGACTTCAGACTTTCTGAGTACAACCCTTGTTCACACTCTGCAAAACTGTATCCTGCCCAGTAGGCTGATTTGATGGAAAATGTGGAGAGACTGTGGAGACTCGTTTCCTTTCCCCCCGTAAGGAAAAGAAGAAAACCGCTCAAAGCAGGTCATTATTGCCTGGAGCTGCTCGAGACGAAAAACTGCAGTGAAAGAAGCAGGTGGAGTGTCTCGTATGCCCCCCCATTGCTCAGAGCACCAAACGTCCCGGCTAACCTTTCCCCCATAACTTTTTGCCATGGCTGCGGGGAAAACTGAAGCGGGTTGAAAAAGGGCCCCCTGAGCTCATTGGACTGAACCAGGAGATCCTGAAACTGGTCGAGATGGAGTATGTGAAGGGGGTGGATCCCAAAGATGACGCCGGTTCAGAATCTTGGTATGTTCCACATAATCATCAGAAAAGGAGGGAAAAAACCCCGGCTGGTTTTCAATGCTTTTTCCAGTTTCTGGCCAAAATCTGAATCCAGCCTTCTTCCTGGTCAACTCTGGGTCCCTCTTCTTGGCGTGTCCTCCTTTTCCGTGAGCCAGGGGGCCATCAGTGGGGACAAAAATCTATGTTCCCAAGTTCTTACCCCCTGCTGAAGGCCATGCTAAGTTTCCCTTTGGGCGGCTATGGCTCAAGTCCCTCCCCCAAGACCTATGAGTGGCAGGGTGTTCCCTTTGGGTCAACTTGTGTCCTTGTTGCCCCATTTATCCCCTGCACCCAAAGCCAAAGAGCCCCGGGAGAGGATGGGGGAGTGATGAAAACTCGTGTTGAGGGCATTCTATGTCGAAAACTGCCTGAAAAGTTTCCCTTCTTCGGCCCAGCCAAGCATTTTGGGCAATTCGTTCCACACTGCTGGGGGGATTCGAAATTCCCCAATGGGATTTAATGACTCCCGCGTTGCGAACTTTCCCCCTCCGGGGCAAGATTGCTAGCAGGGACTTGTGGCTTCTCAAGTGGCTGACCCCCAGGAATCCCTTAGGTTTGCGGGGGGCTGCCTTCCTGATAGCCGGGGGATACAAACCCCGTGGACCCCATCAAGATTCCCACATCCCCATTCTATCGCACTGGCCAGTCAATAGACCCTTGGGGTATATCTTACCTTATCCCACGGGGCCCAAAAAGTGTGGTTCGGTTGTGGAAGCCAAAACGAGGCTGGGATGCCCCCTCTTTTCCATTGAAACTGGTTGCCCGAGGTGAAGGGGGAAAACAGGAACTGGCGACCTCTAAAGCATCAGACTGCCTCGCTGCTATGTGCCCTTTGTGCTGCCCGTCAGGTGTACACAGGGCTGCATGTTTTCTGTGTGCCTCAAAAAGGGGCCCTTGGGCCTGTGGTTATTAGTGCCCATGACGCCAAGATCAGTTCATGAGGCATTCGTCATGGCCGCCCCAGGGGTCCCCAAAAGAGACATTGTCAATGCTCGACTTGAACTGAGGGCGGCCTTGGTAGGGGGGCTTTGGCCCCATCCCTTAAAGTTGAATTCCCTTGTCTTTGGGGCCGAAACCATCTTTGGAGTGACCCCACACAGCAGACCTGGTTGAAGTCAGAGTCGTGCAACAACCCGGTCTTGGTGGCACGATCAGACATCAGACAGAGGAAATCAAGAACATGGAAGTAAACTACACAAGACAGGAAGTGACAAACAAGATACATTTCAAGATAAAACAGTAAACTATAAATACAGAAACTGAGATCCTAACACATGTAAATAAAGGAACTCTCTGGTCCACTAAAAAAACTTAAGAAAAGGTAAAACTAAATATCTCTTTACAGTTACTAATTACATATTTAAAAATGGAATAACTCACCAAATACAAGCAGTGTTTCCCCTCTCCTTTAAACAAACAATAATGAAAACACTTGCACACAGCATTTAATCCATGACAGTTTCATAAAAAGTATTCAGATTATTTACTTGAGTAAAAGTGTTAAAACTGCACTAGAAAAGGTCAAGAAAGGTACTTAAGTAAAGGTATTTAAGTACCCCCAGGAAACGATACTTAAAGTATTCGGAGTAAAAGTAAAAAAACTAAAAATACAGCTAAATATTTAAAAAATGGAAATCCAGTCCCCACATTAAGAAGCTGTTTGTAACATTTATTTAGTTTTTAAAACAAATTGTAACATTGCAATACTGCAACTGTAATCTGATTACATATTTATGATGTTACTGTAATGGAATACAGTTATATCTGATTATATAGTGCTGTATCCGGTTCTGAAAAGTGTTCTTTAATGTTCCAGTGATTCCATTGAGTGAATGAAGCGTTGCTTGTGATGCCTGCAGATCCAGGTGTTGCCTGAGGGGGGGGAGACTCCCATGTTCAAGCAGTTCTTCTGCAGCTGGAGGGACTGGGAGCAGAGCGAGGGCTTTGGGAAGGTGTTTGTCACCGAGAGGATCGCCAGGATCCAGCAGGTGGAGTTCAATGCCTCCGAGCTCCACAAGTCCCATCACATGGCAGCGCAGTACAACATGGTGGACGACGGCAGCGGAGACACACAGGTGACATGTCCACGTGTGACGTCATAATAATGCTCTGTTGATGCCACAGATACATGTCATAGTGTAATGATGGATACTCAAATTGTCACATATACTCCTTGGTGGTTACTCTTTTGAAAAAGCCCCACTCAAAAATCCAAGATGGCTGCAATTTTCAATATGGCTACCAATGATGGCTTGGAAATCGCTTTAAAATCTCTTACACCTACCCAGTATAAATGATCTTGGTGACTAATTAGACATTTTTGACCTGGTAGAAACCAATTTCATATGTCATGAATTACTCAGAAACGTCTTTTTATCAAATGTAAGCCCTACGATCAAAATAATCTGCCAATGGAGGACTGGGTAGCCTAACATGCATGGTGGTGGAGGTGGTGAAGGTATATCAGGGTGTAGGAGAGTAGTAGTAGAGGTAGTACTAGTTATATCATGGTGTTCATTGAAGGCTTAACTATTTGTGCTCACATAAAAGACTCGTTTTAGTTTAAGTTTGGTTAAGTGTCCCAAATGTTTTCTAATAAGGCCCACATTTTAACATTTAGTGTTTGAAATTACACAAAAAAAGGTATAATTGACTTCCCCATGGTCAAAAACCTCTAATTCAATTCCAAATTTGGCGACATTGATCCAGTGGTATACATTCTGGGGTAGAAAATACATCTAATACATGGTTGCAATTTTGAATAATTCATGTGGCTATTGATTGTTTTGGGTAACTGGACCCAGGGATGAACATGGACATTTTGGTGTCCACTTTTGAGAGATTGTTAAAGCTACCTGCATCACTACTGGTGCAGAGAGCATGTGAAGCGGCCCGCTGTTGCCCCTTTCCCACCAAAGCGATTCCAGGGCCAGTTCGGAGCTAGTGCCGGACAAGCACCGGTTCTTCCTGTTTCCACCGCGGCTCTTGCCCCGAAAACCAGCTGTGATCTGACACCAAAATATTGCCGGTCTAGAAACAAGAACCAATACGTCACGTCATGCTTATGATGGAGGGGAATGAGATTAACCTGAGCAATAACAGTTCATGGAGAGTACAGCAAATTAAAGCTGTAACTATCGGTAGCGCTGAGCAAAGACACTAGAACACGACCACACACTTGTAAAAAACAAACTTAAAAATAAAGCCAGGCAACATTAACCAGGCTTAGTGTGATGCTGTTTATTTTTACCTTACTGTAATGACCATCTGTTCACTGTTATTATTCATTGGGAAGAGCAGGCAGACTAGTGCTGCAACTAACGATTATTTTGATAATCGATTAATCTGTTGATTATTTCTACGATTAATCGATTCCTCGGATGAAAAACGCACCAAAAAACTGTTTTCCATTATTTTATTCAGAAAACTGTGTTCACAAAATCTACACACAAGAAAATCCAAATGTAGGCAATGTTCACATTTTCTAAAAAATTATTCAATGTGTACTAGTTCACTCCTGTAAGAAATGTTCATTTATTCGAAGCCCAGGATTCGGTTTAAAAGAAAGAAAGCAAACCTCCCTTAAAAGTTATAAAAGGAGTGTTTAATAATGGATGCAGTAGTAGGTTTTACAAATGTTTCACAGCTGTGGCTCAATAGCCCGGGACACGCGTCCACAGGCCACTGACTGAGTGGAGCTCATCAGTAGTTACTGTCTGGCGGTCCGGAGCAAAAGAGAGCGATCTCAAAATACAAACATGTTTTATAAAACCATCCCTTTCCGACCATACAATAAACAACTTCAAAATAAGACGCTCTCCGCTCTCGTGCTCTCATTGGTTGGTAGTGGGGGGCTGGATCCTGTTGGCCGCTTGTCACATGGGGTTCTCCGGACTCTTCTATAGGCTGACGTCGTCAGGGGCGGGTCCTCTTATGACGTCACCGTCGCCATCTTGTTAGTGAAGTCCTGGAGCTCTCAACTACAATATTCTATTATGCAATCCTTCTGAGGTTTATCAGGTATTAAACAGGCAACTGTATCATTGCAGCATCAATGAGTGAGAGGTAGAGGCGGTGTGTTTAGTATGTAACTCCACTGGTCCTTCTCCCTCTACTCATATATACAATACAATATTAGCTTAATGCTATCTGAGGCTAAAAACAACATCCGGTAATACTACCGGAATTGGACAAATATGATCCGTCCAGAAACAGTGAATTATCTTTTAAAGTTCCGCTCCAATATATTGATTATTTCTAACACTCCTTACCTTCAAGAAACTCATAAAAACTCACCTCTTCAAACTGGCTTTAATGTGTGATTGTTGTTACATTGCTCGATTTTAATGTGATTTTTACTTTATTTATTTACTGTCTTTTTTTTATGTACCTTTGTAAAGCGACTTTGAGCACCTGTAAAAGAGCTTATAAAATACATTTCTGATTATCATTATTATTATTAATAAATACAGCACACAGTGTCTCAACCAGGGTGGGAATTTCACGGCGGCCATGGCCTTCATTGCCCCTCGGTCTGGCCGTGATGCCCCGAAAATAATTGTACGTCCAACGGCCACCGTTGTGCCCTGTTAAAATCTCGAAGTTGCTTTAAAAGTGTCAGAGCGGTGGTCTGAGCTCTGAACTGCATTAGTCCTTGTAGCTTGGATTGGTTGCGCGCACCTCACATGTCATCATCGCATCATTCAATCATCATTGTAGCGTCTCGCTGTAAGAATACAAGGAGGCCTCGTGTCTCTTTTTGTCCGTGAGTTTATTCACTTCTGAGACAGTTTACTGTTGTCCGTAACCACGCCTAAACAACAAAGAAGAACGTTAATTATTACTTGCACACATATATATATAGCCTACCGTTAGCTCTCCCGTAGCATTCCCCCGTCTCTCTCTCTCTCTCTCTAGGAACCTCCCTTCTCCTCACCCAGTGGCGTTTTTATATGTACAAAACTGGTGGAGCACGAACAACTTAGATATATAAAGGCTTTTTGTACCTTAATACATGGAGTAAAGAGCGCTATCACAAAGCAAAACTTTACAACAACCGTGATGCCTCAGCATGAAAACATCAGACCGTAGGAAAACACAGACACTTGTCACCGTGGTTACAATAGCAATCGATCCATCGATATATAAACTATACTTTCGCTCACCAAAGCTCCAGTAGATGGTCAACTTCTTTCATTTTCTGTTTGTATTATTTAGCGCTGGTGATGTAGTCTAAGCCCTCTCGTATCCTCTGCATAACTACACTTTTCGCACACACACTTACAGCCAATCAGCTCTGACTTATGAGATGACGTCTCAGTGGGGCTGCGAGCGCTTTGCTCCACTTGAGATTTATTTTTTGCCGCACACATTGAATGAAAAACTACTCTATTCAATGCACAGTGTAGTAGAAAAGTAATTTGTTGTCCATGTCATTCATGTGTTTTTATTATCAGAAAGTTAAGTTGTTTATTTGTAAGCTAAAAATCCAATCTCCAAATTTTTCCCTAAATGGCCTTTGTGCCCTGGCATGTGGCCTTTGTGCCCTAAAAAATGTTTTGACACAAAAGGCCAAATGGCTTTGCCCCTGAAATGACAAAATTCCAAGCCTGGTCTCAACCCAACCCACTTTCTGCAATTTTGCAAGCACTTTGAAATAGCTGAATCAATAAATTGGCACAGTTGAAATAAGTTAGAATACGTCAAGTTAGTCGTTAGTTTGTTTAGTATTTAGCCGTGTAATAAGCCGGATAATGTTCAGCAAGCTGGTCATTGTTGAAAACAGACACAGACAGTATTATTAAAGAGACTGGCGCAAAGCGGAGGGATCTTGATCGGGTGTTTTTTTTTCTTAAGGACCGCTTCGCTGTACATTTTCCTTTACTTGTCATGCAATATTGAGCAAACAACCAGTGTTGTTCAAGATGAAATGCTCCTGTAGAAAAGGCTCCAAGGTTGTGTTGGTGTTCAGTATTTTCAGTTGTCCTGTGTAGATGATGAGAGGAGGAGGGGCTAGCTCACGTGTTTTGTGTGACATGGCACTAGCTCAGAGTCAGACGGTGGCAATTACAAGCATAGACATCTTATATCATAGACAGAGCATCGAACGCTGCTGCCGACTGGCGCTGACGAGACGCGTGGCCGCCATCTTGGTATGGTGATCCGCTCCACTCAGTCTAATTTGTTTGGCAGGAGCAATGAACTGGCAGCGCATTTAATTAATCATACCTCACTGAATACCATTACCAATACCGTTTTTTTCTCATACCTGTAGCTATGATAAAGGACACATGTTTTGGCGTGTTTTATTATTCATAGTTGGCTTAACAGTAATAGAATATTCTGATATACTATAAGTGACCAGGCGTCCGAGATCAAAACTGGGAACATAAATCCCAGAGAAGGGGATTTTTATTTTATTTTTTATTTTAGCTATTTTTAAGTTGAAGAAACAATATATGATTAGGTTATATATATATATATATATATATATATATATATATATATATATATATATATATATATGTATATCCTACATAAACAATGTATGAATACATTAGATATCTATTTATCTTAGGGACCTTATAGACTGTATCTCTTGACTGTTGCTGCAGCAGCAGAGAGTTTATTCTGTCTTGACACTTTGTATTGATATTTTGTATTAACAACATTCTTTCCTTAAATGATTATAATGTTTACAGTGATTGTTTTATATGTATTGTTTATGCATGTCACTTTGGATAAAAGCGTCTGCCAAATACTTAAACATAAACATATATAAACACCTGAAAGTCTTTATATCAGCTAAAACCACCTATCTGTTTCACTGGATTCAGAATAAAACCAAATTCTGTCTTACCCAACAATGTTAGTATTTGAATATTGTTACTTGAACGACTTATTCATGGTTACAATTATACTGTTAAGAAAGTATTGTCTTATGCTTTGCCTAAAATGAGAATGCATCATAATCAGTGGCGGCTGGTGAATTTTGTTTTAGGTGGGGCTGAACGTGAATGACAGAAGTCAAACGTTTTCTGTAAGTCTTCACAAGGTTTTCACACACTGTTGCTGGTATTTTGGCCCATTCCTCCATGCAGATCTCTTCTAAAGCAGTGATGTTTTGGGGCTGTCGCTGGGCAACACGGACTTTCAACTCACTCCAAAGATATTCTATGGGATTGAGATCTGGAGACTGGCTAGGCCACTCCAGGACCTTGAAATGCTTCTTACGAAGCCACTCCTTCGTTGCCCTGGCGGTGAGTTTGGGATCATTGTCATGCTGAAAGACCCAGCCACGCTTCATCTTCAGTGCCCTTGCTGATGGAAGTTTTCACTCAAAATCTCACGATACATGGCCCCATTCATTCTTTCCTTTACACGGATCAGTCGTCCTGATCCCTTTGCAGAAAAACAGCGCCAAAGCATGATGTTTCCACCCACCACTACATGCTTCACAGTAGGTATGGTGTTCTTTGGATGCAACTGCATTCTTTCTCCTCCAAACACGACGAGTTGAGTTTTTACCAAAAAGTTCTATTTTGGTTTCATCTGACCATATGACATTCTCCCAATCCTCTTCTGGATCATCCAAATGCCCTCTAGCAAACTTCAGACGGGCCTGGACATGTACTGGCTTAAGCAGGGGGACACGTCTGGAACTGCAGGATTTAAGGCGTAGTGTGTTACTGATGGTAGCCTCTGTTACTTTGGTCCCAGCTCTCTGCAGGTCATTCACTAGGTCCCCCCGTGTGGTTCTGGGATTTTTGCTCACCGTTCTTGTGATCATTTTGACCCCACGGGGTGAGATCTTGCATGGAGCCCCAGATCGAGGGAGATTAGCAGTGGTCTTGTATGTCTTCCATTTTCTAATAATTGCTCCCACAGTTGATTTCTTCACACCAAGCTGCTTACCTATTGCAGATTCAGTTTTCCCAGCCTGGTGCAGGTCTACAATTTTGTCTCTGGTCTCCTTTGACAGCTCTTTGGTCTTGGCCATAGTGGAGTTTGGAGTATGACTGTTTGAGGTTGTGGACAGGTGTCTTTTATACTGATAACGAGTTCAAAAAGGTGCCATTAATACAGGTAATGAGTGGAGGACAGAGGAGCCTCTTAAAGAAGAAGTTACAGGTCTGTGAGAGACAGAAATCTTGCTTGTTTGTAGGTGACCAAATACTTATTTTACCGAGGAATTTACCAATGAATTCATTAAAAATCCTACAATGTGATTTTCTGGATTGTTTCCCCCATTCTGTCTCTAAGTGTACCTATGATGAAAATTACAGGCATCTCTCATCTTTTTAAATGGGAGAACTTGCACAATTGGTGGCTGACAAAATACTTTTTTGCCCCACTGTATGTTCAGGGGACCGCTTCATTTTTATTGTGAATCCTGGAGTTTCTCATTGGCTTTTCATACTGTTCCAAATATCCTCCATTAAAAATACAAACTATATAGACAAAAGTATTGGGACAGTCCTCTTAACCCTTGAACTCAGGTGTTTCATTCAGTCCCATTGCCGAATGTATATAAAATCAAGCACCTAGCCATGCAGTCTTATTAAGAAATAAAATGTCTGTATTTAATCTATCTACATTTTTCTAAATACATTCACATGTGGCCCTTACAGTATTTTGTTTCCATCCCCCAGATCTGGAGGGTGGAGAGCAGCGGCAGAGTTCCTGTCCTCCGAAAGAGCTACGGGCATTTCTACGGTGGGGACTGCTACATCCTCCTGTACACCAGCGGGAGAACACAGGTCATCTACACCTGGTGAGTCACATGACTGTGTGTGTGTGTGTGTGTGTGTGTGTGTGTGTGTGTGTGTGTGTGTGTGTGTGTGTGTGTGTGTGTGTGTGTGTGTGTGTGTGTGTGTGTGTGTGTGTGTGTGTGTGTGTGTGTGTGTGTGTGTGTGTGTGTGTGTGTGTGTGTCACCAGGGTAAAATGTTTCCCTAGAGCAGTGGTTCCCAAACCTTTTCAGTCAGGGCCCCCTCCCTAACCTGGTTCCAACCTAGATTGGTAGGATTAATTGTATGTAGTTGTACAAACATTACATTTTCTCTGCTAATAATAAATACACACAAAGACCCAACTATAATTGTATAAATTATTATGGATTGAACATGAACAAAGTGCTTGTTTTGGCAAATCATCCTGAGCTCTGTGAAATTAACAGTATTTTTATTTTATATATATTCAATATATATATGGTTGTTTTTTTTAATGGAAAAACTAAACTAATTGGAAACAGAATTAACATTGCGTTATTGAATGTATCGTTTGGGTTCTGGGCTGCTAGCACACATAACATACCTGCAGTGGTAACTGAGTACATTTACTCACTTACTCATGAGATGTGCAAGATAACTGTTATTTAGCAATAATATAAATGTATTTTATATATTTTTAAAATGATAACGAAGAGCAACAAACGTTTGATTACAACTCCCCCCCCCCCCCCCCCCCCCCCGGTGTACCCACGTGCCCCACAGTTTCAATACCTCTGCTCTAGAGACATATTGTGGTGTGAACTATCACAGATCGTTTTTGGAGTATGAGACAGATCACCGTGTGAGATAAAGACGCATCTGGAGAGTTTGAGACTTTAGGATCAGAAAGAAGGAAAGCGAGCTCCAGTGTGAATCAGCTGTGGGTCTGAGGATCGATGGGCTGGGCTCACACACACACACACACACACACACACACACACACACATACACACACACACACACACACACACACACACACACACACACACACACACACACACACACACACACACACACACACACACACCGCAGCACTGTGAACTTTAATCTGAGTCTTCACTCCTCATTGTCCTTTGTCTCCTTGCGGCCCCCAGGCAGGGGGCCAGTTGCTCTGTGGACGAGCTCACAGCCTCCGCCTTCCTCACCGTGGACCTGGACCAGTCCCTGGGGGGCCGCGCAGTGCAGGTACAGCAGGGGCTCTTGATCTTCAGCCCTGCGTGGATGCCTCATGTGTTAGAAGTGGTGTTGTGCGGATTGCGTTACACCAGGGGTGTCTAAACACACGAAGGCCACATATATAAACACACACGAAGGTCTGGGCCCCTCACTAGAGATGAGGTATATTGCCTCATAAGTGAAGTTAAAAGTTAGTATCATTTATAGAATGTAGCTAAATTATACTTGATACTTGAATATGCTTTATGTAAAAAAAAAAACAGCCTCCATCACAGCTCTCGAGAGGGTTTAAAACTTTACTTTATTCTATTACAAAAAGAGTTGTCTGTTCATTCTTTAAAACAGAAGCCTCGGATTGCTGATAACAAGGGGAAATATGAAGGCTATATTTCAAGCTTGTTATGAAGATAATTTATTGTGCTTTTTTTTATAAACTAAGATTTGCTTGAACATTTTTTCAACTTTAATTGACTAAGTTTATTGAAAATTGCCCCTATTAACACATTTAATATATTAATTAATTTATGTATTCATGTATTTATTTATTTAAGAAGTGCAATATAAGACAAACACAAGTTTCATGTTTGGGCCATGTTCCATCATACTTTAAGAATTTGCTGAGGGCCAATTCAAAATGGCCCACGGGACCGCATTTGGCCCCCGGGCCGTAGATTGGACACTCCTGCGTTAAACAAACTGCTAACTGAGAAACACAAACAACAACACAATGACATATCAAAAGTAACACAATCATACAGGAAGTGGGAGGTTCTGGATACACAGCAGGTCACTTTCTAATTTCAATTTTCATTTCATACATTTATTTATATTCATATATTTTACAGAGGCGGAAAAAAAGGAAAAATATTTTAGGTAATAATTATATGTAACATAAAGAACAAAATGTAAAGTTTAAGTTTGAGGTGCCTCTTGTTTATTTTATTGATTTTTTTTTATGGATAATGAACTTTCTCTCCGTCTGTCCTCAGGTCAGAGTGTTCCAGGGTAAAGAACCCCCACACATGCTGAGTCTCTTCAAGTCTAAACCCCTCGTTGTATATAAGAGTGGGACGTCCCGACTCAGAAGCAGGACCCCCCCGCCCCCCCCTCCTCCAATCCGACTCTTTCAGGTGCGGCGGAACCTGGGGGCCATCACCAGAATCGCTGAGGTTAGCATTTACCTGCTGTGTGCACCACGGCGGGAGGGGGCAGGTGATGGAGTGTTTGATTCTGAGCCGGATCTGTGTGTGTTCCAGGTGGAGCCCCGGGCCCCCAGCCTGAACTCCAATGACGCCTTCCTGCTGACGATGGCTGATGGGCGGGGCTTCCTGTGGGTGGGCCGAGGGGCGAGTGAGGAAGAGGAGAGAGGAGCGCAGTACATGAGTGAAGAGCTGAACTGCAGGAGCACATGCATCAGGGAGGGGGGGGAGCCAGGTCTGCTTCCATAAAGATTATTTTATATTATTACTATCATTACTATTATTTATAGTCTGCTATTAGAAACTTTAGAGTTTCATCTTCTGAACTCCTCCTGAGCGACAGCTCTGACGCACAGCCAGGTAAAGTGTTAATAAATTAATAATAAAAACATAATAAATAGTCTACACATTTCTCATATTTAATCTGTACAAAGACCCTTCATGGGCACAACATTTACACATGCTCCTGTATGTTCTGAATGCAGACACACATTTACCTGGGTATTCATAAAGTATTTATTTGATCATTTAAATGAAAGATTAAAACACCAGCCAGAGCTGTAGAGACCTTCTCTTTTAATGGAGGATGTGAATACTGCAGCTGGAACAGAGAATACACTGAGTGGATCCCCAGTTCTATCTGACCTCTGACCTGCAAGGGGAGGGGGGAATTGCTTGGATCTTGTACTTGAGTAAAAGTAGAAGTACTCAGATCTTGTACTTGAGTAAAAGTACAAGTACCAGAGTGTAGGAATACTCTGTTACAGTAAAAGTCCTGCATTCTAAATGTTCCTCCAGTGAAAGTAGAAAGTACTCTCATCTAAATGTACTTAAAGTAGCGACAGTAAAAGTAGTCATTGTTTGATTGGTCCATTTCAGAATAATATCTCTGATATGTTTTATAATGATTGATCATTAAAGTGTTCTCAGAGCTGGTAAAGGTGCAGCTAGTTTGAATGGCTTTGTATACTGCAGGGTAGCTGCTGGATTTACTGCAGGTGAACTAAAGTCTGATTTAAGGGATATTATATTTAACATCATTAATCTAAATCAATAAGTAACAAGTAACTAAAGGGGTTAAATACATGTAGAGGGGTAAAAGTACACCATTTACCTCTGAATGGAAGTGGAGTAGAAGGAGAAAGTAGCATAAAATGAAATATTCAAGTAAAGTACAAGTACCTGATCATTGTACAGTACTTAAATAAATATACTTTGTTACCACTGATAAACTATGTTTGCTGCTCTCACTTATTTATACTGTGTGTGTGTGTGTGTGTGTGTGTGTGTGTGTGTGTGTGTGTGTGTGTGTGTGTGTGTGTGTGTGTGTGTGTGTGTGTGTGTGTGTGTGTGTGTGTGTGTGTGTTGCAGCGGAGCTGTGGGAAGCGTTGGGGGGGAGGACAGAGTACCAGAGCTCAGAGAGTCAGAGCATGGCTCACCGCCCCCGCCTGTTTGGATGCTCCAACAAAACGGGCAGGTTCATAGTGAGTGTGATCCTGTGGATCAGGTTTATTGATAAGCTGCTGTGATTGGATTCCTGCTGATGTGTTTTTTGCATTGTTTTTGTTTCTTTGTTTTGTTTGTATCTTATTTAATTCTAGTTCATGTGCATGTCTTATCTACATGACAACATATTTCCTAAATTGGGATCACTAAAGGATATCCTGTTCTATCAGGTCTAGTGCGGGTGTGATGGGAGTGAATTAGGCTGAAAGTGGCCGTGGTCTTTTGAAACACATGTATTCCCAGCATGCACCTGTAATCTTCCTCCTGTGATCACTGAAACACTGCTTCGCTGACGGGGGGGTTCTGTGTGCAGGTGGAGGAGGTTCCAGGAGAGTTCACTCAGGAGGACCTGGCCGAGGACGATGTGATGCTGTTGGATGTGTGGGACCAGGTACACACACACTGAGTCCTCCCTCTCACACACACACACACACACACACACACACACACACACACACACACACACACACACACACACACACACACACACACACACACACACTGAGCCATCCCTCTCACACACACACACCCTGAACCCTCCCTCTCACAAACCCTGAGCCCTCCCTCTCACACACACTGAGGACTCCCTCTCGCACACTGAGCCCTCCCTCTCACACACACACACACACACACACTGAGCACTCCCTCTCACACACACTGAGCCCTCCCTCTCACACACTCTCTTCTGCTACAGGTGTTCGTCTGGATTGGGAAGGATGCCAATGAAGTGGAGAGGACAGAGTCTGTCATGTCTGGTGAGCATTTGGTGGAGACCATGAGTGTGATGAAGTTTTGCTGTTGTTTATGTCTTCCTGAGTCTTAAGTAACCAATCAGTATGCAGGGGGGTTAGCTCTACATCAGGGGTGTCCAGACTCTTTTCACTGAGTGCCGCCTACAGAAAAAAATACGAAGGGCTGGGCCACTCACTAGAAGGGAGGTATGTTGCCTCATCAGTTAACTTTTAAGTTATATGCTTTTGAAAAATGTTGTTACAAAACGGTTTGGCAGCTTATTCCTTAGAAAAGAACAGAGATTGCATATAATAAGGGGAAATATGAAGGATATATTTCAAGTTTGTTATATTAATTACTTATTGTGCTTTTTATCAACTAAGATATTTTATATAATGTTTTATTAACTGAAAATTAGGCTTATTAACACACAAATACTGTTTAATGTATGTTTACATATAGCATAGTTTGGGCACCCGTGCTCTACATGAACATGAATTACTAAAACAGATGATGATGACTTGTAGGACCAGGGGCCCAGCTGAGGTCTGTCTCTGTAATAAATTACAAAATTAATATTCTTTAAAAACCCATTCTCTATTTCGTCTGCGTAGAATGTCACATGTGCCGTTGCTGTGTGTTGACTTTAACGTGCCTCTCCGGCTGTCTGCAGCCAAACGCTACATCGAGAGCGACCCGAGCGGCCGGGACCCGCAGACCTCTGTGGTGCTGCTGAAACAAGACCACGAACCCCCCACCTTCACAGGCTGGTTCCTGGCCTGGGACCCCTCCTACTGGGATTCTGTCACCAGGGGCATGAAGACTATGCACCTCTAGATTGTTGGATGCGGATCTACCGACGAAACTGAATGAAACTAATGACAATAAAATAAATGAATGTCTTTGAAACATTTGTTTCCAGTGAAGTTTTTGTTTTAGTGGTGATTTTGTTTTACATAGAAGTGTTAGACCATGCAGGCATAAAGCTTGCAACAACATGGAATTTGCTCAAAATACCAAACAGATCAACCATTGTAGCATGCCTCACCCCCCTCTGTTTCAGCCCTGTTCCTGACGTGTTGATTCTGTGACTGTAGTTTAAAATGAACTAGCTGCTGCTGGCCACGCCCCTTTGGAGCATCATTATCTCTCCTCTGAAGAGATAAGTTTGTAACGGAGAAACTCAGCTAAATGCTGCTGTGATTAAATGTCATTTTATGTTCCACACCACATCCAGCATTATTTCTGAAACACTTCTCAGTGTTTACCACTAGAACAGAGACATTATATGTATTATATACACAACAACTCTTAAAGGAATACTCCGGAGTAGATTCACCCTAGGTTAATTTGAACCGTGACATCCAGCCAAGTAGCGCACCCGAAGTTTTTCCAATCTTGTCCGAACATCAGCCGAGTTACGGAGTTCTCCCGAATAGCTTAGTACACGCGCTAACGGAACCTCGACCTATCTCCAAAATTACCACACTACAATCACCTGTTATGACACCAAACTTCTGCAGTAGTATAAATGTGGTCTGTACTCACAAAACGATGCATTTCGAAGTTTGTACATAGTCCAGGAGTGTATTAGTATCAACACAAGCCGAATAGCTTCTAATCTGCTAAAGCTGCGTCGACGTCACTGGGCTATTCCCAGATCAAGGAATTGTTTTCGCCTTTTCCTACTTAAGATTTAAACAGGACAACATTTCTGTATTTAAAATCAGTTTTTGTTCTGAGATACAGAATTTTTGGTTTTCATTAGCCGTAAGCCATAAATCATCAACATTAAATCAAATAAACACTTGAAATAACTTACTTTGTGTGAAATGAATCTATATAATATATAAAAATCAATACATCAAATGTTACTATGTGCTTACTTATGTAATTTGCCTAGCTAAAGAAGTGTTATGAAGGGTGTTATTTGGTTACGCCTCTCTTTGAGGGCGATTGAAGATCTGATTAAATCATCTGAAGATGCCTATGCGCCACCAACCAATGGTAGATCATTATACCTCAAAGCGAGAGTAGAAAAGCTGTTGGAATTGAGAAATCGGGGCCTTTCCTTTGAGCTGCAGACAGATAACTACTCAGATGTGGACTGTGTTCAGTGACACAGGGAAGGATCACAGCTGTGTTTCCTTCTGTAGACTTATCATATCATTGAATTAATAAATGCTGTTAAAACTTGATGAGAAGCTCCTTGGATTTGTTAGTTTCTAAATCTTGAAGAAGGAATAGGCAAAGAAATCTTCAGTATCGCTCAAAGAGAGGCATAACCAAATAACATCCTTCATAACACATTTCATAACACTTCTTTAGCTAGGCAAATTACATAATTAAGCACATAGTAACATTTTATATATTGATTATTCTCACATATTCTATTTGCCTATTCCTTCTTCAAGATCTAGAACCCAACAGTATATAGACACTGCTCCTTTTGTAGAATCCTGAAGACAACAATAAAACAGCGACTATGTGCGTGAATACAAAACCAACACCAGGATAAAGTGGCATGTTCCAAATGAAAACACTTTGCATTTAAAAGGTTTTCTTTATGCAATAGCACTTCATGGCTCATGTCCATTGTCTTAGCGATATATATTTTCCGCAGTCCTGCCTGGGCAAGTGCAAATTCTTCTGATGCGGTTGGTGTTGTATCAGAGTTTAGGTTCAATAGGTAGACATACAAACTACCATAAAAATGAGAAATATACAAATAAGGCAATGAAATGGAATATTACTAATATTATATATATAATATTATTACAGATGGGATGGCGGTGATGATTTTAGGGCTAGAATGACAAACACAAAATAGCAATCAGGGAAACAAATAGTAAGGTTAAATTAAGTAAAATATTGCTTAAACATCTCAAACATAAACTATGCCATCGATTTTTATAAAGCATATGGTTCACTTGGTGATTAGGGCACCTGGTGTACTTGCTGGGGTCGGCTTTACCTTAGTGGTGTTGGAGCGGCTCGCGCTGCTATTGGCTGAGTTCAGTTCCTTATCACGTTGACGTCAGTATGATACGGAACTGAACCAGGCACTGCGGGCTCAAACATATATGGATGGACTCCCATTGGCTCTGCCACATTGATTTCTCCATCTGATGACGGTTCAAGGCTATCAGAGAGCTCACTGACGCTTTCATCGTGCTCGGCACCAACAGAAACAGACAAATTTTCACTAAAATCACTCTCACTAGTACTGCTAGCCATGGTTGCAACACCGGTAAAGTTACACTTTACGACGAAAGTCGTCTGCTACTTCCGGTACAGGCAGACTGTTTTGCGAAGGTCCTCGCCGGCTGATAAAAATAGTTTTTTCTTGTCAATTATTCTGCTTGTACGTGCTCCCCAAAAATACAAGAATTTCACCAAACGATCAAGTTATATACATAGAACTGAACTGCCATCCCCATTAAAGTAAACAAAACACGTTTCAGTAGGCCTTTAAAACCGTTTGTATTCGCATTTAACCCACTTAATCCTTAGACGAAAATCAGTGGTAGGCTATAACCCCCCCCTACAACAAATGCTTGTAAACTTGACATTTACACCTATTGTGAGTTCAAGCAGTTCCTATATCTGTTGTTAAGTCACTAGAGCAGGGGTCACTAACCTTTTGACACAGAGCTACCTGAAGGGTATCGGGAATATGGAGGGCTGCTTGTTATATGGGCCATTCTACCGAATTGGTTCAAAGTCAGGTTGGGAAAATGTTTGAAATGTATATGTTTTATTCCCAAAACTTTGACTATACAGTGGGGCAAAAAAGTATTTAGTCAGCCACCAATTGTGCAAGTTCTCCCATTTAAAAAGATGAGAGAATTTTCATCATAGGTACACTTCAACTATGAGAGACAGAATGGGGGAAACAATCCAGGAAATCACATTGTAGGATTTTTAATGAATTAATTGGTAAATTCCTCGGTAAAATAAGTATTTGGTCACCTACAAACAAGCAAGATTTCTGTCTCTCACAGACCTGTAACTTCTTCTTTAAGAGGCTCCTCTGTCCTCCACTCGTTACCTGTATTAATGGCACCTTTTTGAACTCGTTATCAGTATAAAAGACACCTGTCCACAACCTCAAACAGTCATACTCCAAACTCCACTATGGCCAAGACCAAAGAGCTGTCAAAGGAGACCAGAGACTAAATTGTAGACCTGCACCAGGCTGGAAAACTGAATCTGCAATAGGTAAGCAGCTTGGTGTGAAGAAATCAACTGTGGGAGCAATTATTAGAAAATGGAAGACATACAAGACCACTGCTAATCTCCCTCGATCTGGGGCTCCATGCAAGATCTCAGCCCGTGGGGTCAAAATGATCACAAGAACGGTGAGCAAAAATCCCAGAACCACACGGGGGGACCTAGTGAATGACCTGCAGAGAGCTGGGACCAAAGTAACAGAGGCTACCATCAGTAACACTACGCCGCCAGGGACTTAAATCCTGCAGTTCCAGACGTGTCCCCCTGCTTAAGCCAGTACATGTCCAGGCCCGTCTGAAGTTTGCTAGAGGGCATTTGGATGATCCAGAAGAGGATTGGGAGAATGTCATATGGTCAGATGAAACCAAAATAGAACTTTTTGGTAAAAACTCAACTCGTCGTGTTTGGAGGAGAAAGAATGCAGAGTTGCATCCAAAGAACACCATACCTACTGTGAAGCATGTAGTGGTGGGTGGAAACATCATGCTTTGGCGCTGTTTTTCTGCAAAGGGACCAGGACGACCGATCCGTGTAAAGGAAAGAATGAATGGGGCCATGTATCGTGAGATTTTGAGTGAAAACCTCCTTCCATCAGCAAGGGCACTGAAGATGAAGCGTGGCTGGGTCTTTCAGCATGACAATGATCCCAAACTCACCGCCAGGGCAACGAAGGAGTGGCTTCGTAAGAAGCATTTCAAGGTCCTGGAGTGGCCTAGCCAGTCTCCAGATCTCAATCCCATAGAATATCTTTGGAGTGAGTTGAAAGTCCGTGTTGCCCAGCGACAGCCCCAAAACATCACTGCTTTAGAAGAGATCTGCATGGAGGAATGGGCCAAAATACCAGCAACAGTGTGTGAAAACCTTGTGAAGACTTACAGAAAACGTTTGACCTCTGTCATTGCCAACAAAGGGTATATAACAAAGTATTGAGATGAACTTTTGTTATTGACCAAATACTTATTTTCCACAATAATTTGAAAATAAATTCTTTAAAAATCCTACAATGTGATTTCCTGGATTGTTTCCCCCATTCTGTCTCTCATAGTTGAGGTATACCTATGATAATAATTCCAGGCCTCTCTCATCTTTTTAAATGGGAGAACTTGCACAATTGATGGCTGACTAAATACTTTTTTGCCCCACTGTATATATATTATACCATATCTAAAGTACACATATTTAGTAAAAGAACAGTCCATTTTTATATTTTACTTTCAGACTGTATTGGAATATTTTTCCTCTCCCAAAAATTGTCACTACCGAAACAAAGTAATACACTATAGTAAAACAATATTATTATTTATCTGTTAAGATTGTGTTTACTTCCCTCCTCTAAAGAGTATTTTAACAAATATTTCTTGAAGGTTTTCACAATTAAATTAATGAAAATGAATTTTTACCAAATTTCAAAGTTCAATTTATACAAGTCATCAAAATCTAAATGCAGTATTTCTTTGTAACATGCGTAATACTGATCATTTTGATTCCACAGTTGATGATTGATGAAATACTTTAAACCAATCAGTATCATAACATTTTAGTTGATAACTGAAATCACTTAATTTTTTACGAAACATCCAGTGTTTCGGTAGTGACGGCACTGTTTCGGTAGTGACTGCATTGTTTTGGTAGTGACGGCACTGTTTTGGTAATGACCACAGTATTTTGTTTGCAAGGTTGTCTCATATTTCCTCAACCTTATTGCTTAATCTTAACTCATAACATGCCTTAGGTTGGGAATATTACAAACACAAATGTTTTGTGGTCGATAGAATTATTTTATTTTTGAAGACATAGCAATTGTTCATCCAGAACCATTTAAAGTACCAACATTACATTATCAAGGGAACATTATCTGAATGAATTAACTGATCATGAACACAAATTTCACACACACACATGTGTAATTGTAACAGTGAACTATCAGGATGAAACTGGAAGCAAGTGGTCTTCATGTAGCTTCAATCATTGCTAGTATGTCTGATCCATTCACAAATTTAGTTTTTCCACATACTGCAGTGAACACTCTTGGGCGGATCTGGACATGCCTCTGTGTGACGTTTTCTGGTGGAGGGATTAAGGTGACGACCTTGTCCACTGTGTACCAGATCTTGTCCTCTAGTCACGGCCAAAAAAAGCGTTTTTTTCGCCCAATGTTGTGCATGACTTTGACCTCAAGGGCACCTGCACACAGATAACAGGTGAAATAAAAGTACAATGGGTGAAACATGACAAGTATTGCTTGTATTGCAATCTTATGAGACTATGAGATAAAGTTTGATTCAAAGGGAATGGGAATATAAGAACGGAAAATGACCAAGAGAGAATAAACGGAAAGAGAGAAATATCATGCAATGTAATTTGGAAATCTGTGAGGAAAAAATGAAAAGATGTACAAATCCCCTTCTTCTATGTCTTCAATGATTCCAGGATATGGGTCATCGTCATATGCAATGACACACCATTTTCCAACTAGGTCTTCAGTGACGTCATCAACTGGACAGAGAGTCCCTTCACACTCAGATCTTGAGGTGGAATGGCTTCCATCTTCTGAGGCTGTTGTTTCAGATGTTCTTACATCTCTTCCAGGCTGTAAATGTGGTGCAATGTTGGAGGACGATGGGTGGAAACAGGGACAGATGTTCTCTCTGTTGCAGAAGCAGCTGAGCACTGTATAATGGATCGTGCCAGGCGTAGTGCAAATTACTTGATGAATACTCAGTGTACCTTTGATGGTGGTCAGCTCATTTGGCAGGAGAGTGTTTAATCTGTTTATCTGGTCTTCCTCCACGTAGAGGAGCTTGACTTTGGTGAGAGGAAGGAGTGTGTCATAGAGGACTTTGGCTGTGGGTATGTCAGAACTGCTTTAAGCTGAGCCCAAATGGCAGGAGGATCATGCTTCATGGAAGGTGACAATGCACAGAATGTCAGTGTACAATCTGAGGTGTATACAACAGCATTGTGCAGTGTAGTCTGCCTGTGTGATGCTCCAAAATGGACTTGCTCCACCTCCTTTGCATATTTGCACTGCCAGTTTTCTGCATAGTCAATGTGAAGAGTAGCTTCGTCTTCTTTCAGAGATGTGTGCAGGGATTGTAGCTGTGTGTATTGGTGATGGATGTTGAAGAGGTGCTTGCACACTTTGGCTTTCATTTCTCTCTCAAAATCTTCCAAAAGGAGTTGCAGGCTGCCCTCACATCTCTGTTTGACCGTTTTGGTCACAGTGATCTTCTGTCTTTCTCCGTCCTTTTCTTTTTCATAATCTTCTTTTTTCGTGAGCCACTGGTACCACCATGTGGCTTCTGTTCCTGATGTACCAGTACTTGTGGGGTGTGTGAGAGACTTGTTCTTACAAGAGAGACATTCCCTGTACATGCAAGCTTTAGCCTGAGTGGTACAGCACAACTCCTCAGCAACTTTGCTCAAGCTTGATGAGTTAATAATGCCAAGGTGCTTCTCTTCGCTGCATGTCTTTGACCTTCTGCTCTAGTTTCTGTAATTTTCTGTAGTTAGAGGTTTTTGCCCTTCTCCTTCTCTTGTCTGCAGGTCTATTTTCTGGTGTCTGATCAGCCTTGCTAGAAGTGCTAGTTGTACTTTTTGTCCTTTTCTGATCTGCAGGCCTAGGCTCTGGTGTCTGATCAGCCTCACTAGAAGTGCTTGGTGGTGTTGAAGCCCTGCAAAATGTCTCCATCTCGCTCTGTCTTTTCGCCAACACCCTGTGCTTTTGCTGTCTTTTCCTCCATGATTTCCTGACCTTCTTTTGCTCCCTGTTGGACAAATCGCTGATACATTTCAACTTTCCCTCTTCTCTTTGTTTCCTATTTCTTTCTCTTTCCTTCCTTAAATATTCTTTGTGTTTCACTGGATCATACCTCACTCTTTTCCTGTATTCTCTCAGCCTCTCTGCTCCACTTTTTCTCATTTGTTTTGGCATTTTGGTTCTCCCCTGAACAATTTCAGATAGAAATCAGCATTATCTACATGTTTACCATTTAGTCCACACAACACATTTATTTTAAAATGATGGGATTGAAGTACTTCTTACCATTCAATTTTGTCACTACCAAAATGATCATGTCACTACCGAAACTTTACCATATGTTTCGGTAGTGACTGTTCCGGTAGTGACAATTCTAGCTAACTTTAAGCATAACTAAAGAATGCTAGCAAGCACATGGCTAGCATACATGTCTTTGAAGAGGGGTACACTCATAAAAACATAATATTTTGCATAAAACCCGAACGAGTTCTTGAAGAGAATATGTGTTTGGTAGTGACAATTCTTATGGTTACACGCCGATGTTCAGACTTTGGAACACATTTATATAAAAAGTATGGGATTCTGCTACTTACCATTCAGCCATGAAGGTCTGAGATGCTGTAACACTTCCCAATCCAAAATGCAGGGGGTGTGGCTAAAAACCAGGCTCAGCCAATGGACTAAAACTCTTGTGTTTCGGGGACATGATTTTTTGAGTATGGTTTTTTAATTTAAAGATTAAACCCACAATAATTCTAAATATTTCAACTTCTGTTTAAACGTAATCATAAAGATATTTGTAATCACACCATTGAAAAAATTCTTAAAATGGTTTTAAGTGTTATTTACAGAAATTGAAATTTAGATGTCAGGGTTGGGGACAGCAACTTCCCAATATAAAGTACCCTATAAATGAAGATTTTGTATATATTTAGCTTATCACTATCTCATTTAATGCCTTGGGATTAAATATACCATAACATGTTCTTAGTAAATATCTTTGTCTCAAGACTTAATTGTTTTGTTAAATTATTTTTTATTGTTGAGGGACTGCACTTTGAACCAATTCGGTAGAATGGCCCATAATATCATCCTTCTGAAGAATATACATTTGCAGTTTTCCTTTAAATGTATGTATGTTTAATGTATTTTATGCATTTAATAGGCTACATATAAGAAAATCATTTTTACTTATTACTGTTACCCCCGTTAACTGTAGAAGTGTACTTTATACTTCTAATCTACTACATCGGGAAGCGAATTTTTTAGTTTTTACAATACTTTTTACAATACTCAGGATACACTTTTGAATTAAGATTATTCTGTACTGATTAAATCACCCAACATTACGTGTAAGTAACTAAACCATGAATGGGTTAATATAAAATAAGTTATCTGTTCAAAAATATTTCACAGTTCCAGCTTATTAAATGTGAAGATTTGCTGATTTGGCTTTAAAATATTTTTTAAAAGAGTGGAGCAAGTAGTACTTTTACTCTTTATAGTTTATCATACATATAAGAAAAACATTATTACTTATTGCTGTTTCTGCAAAAAATATTTTGATATTTTGTTATATAAAGCTACAGTGTGTGGACAACACACGAATGAGAGAGTGTTTTCCCGCTGAAAAACACTTCTGCGAGGAATCTCGAACAGTGTGTGTGTGTGTGTGTGTGTGTGTGTGTGTGTGTGTGTGTGTGTGTGTCAGACAGACAGACGTGTTCACTTTGATCTGACACAGGGACTGAATCAGCAGCAACACTTCAGACGGTTCAGACGTTTTGAAACATTTCTCCCAGCGAGGTGATCAGAAGTGGACCATGCTCGCTGTTGGATTCATTTAGCGATCCTGAAAACCCTTGCCAACCAGAGCAGCAGCCCCTCACACAGAGGAGGAGAGGCTGACTGTAGGAGTTTCTCCTTGTCCGATGTGAGGGTCTAAGGACAGAGGGTGTTGTATTCATATTCTCTACAAACTGTAAAGTCACCTGACACAGATGTAAAGTGTTTGATTCTGGGCTTTATAAATAAACTGCTTGATTTGATTGATTGACATCTCCAAAAAGGGCATTGCTTACATTAAAATGTAATTACGTTTTACAGAATACAGGTTACTCCACTTTAAATGCCACACTCTTGAAATACTTCCTCAGGGGTCCAGCCGGTGTCAGCAGAGTCTCACTGTGGACCCTGCAGCCTTTCAGTCTTTCTGAAGACACTCCTTCCCTTTATTAGTTTCAGTTGAAAACAAATATTTCCTAAAAAAGCAGGATTTAATAATGGACCACACAAGCCCTGTATACGTTCTTAACATAAACTATGAATTAATGCACTGATGCCATAACTTGACATCAATGTATTATACTGAAGATAAGGGGTATAGGAATATATTGTAAAAATGTAAAATACATTTGTGTGTTGTTTATGGGCAATTCATCTTTTATTTGTGCCATGTATTTGACGTTACAGGCTATTATAACGTTTGAATGACATATATGTTTGATACAGTACAATATGTGTGTGTGTGTGTGTGTGTGTGTGTGTGTGTGTGTGTGTGTGTGTGTGTGTGTGTGTGTGTGTGTGTGTGTGTGTGTGTGTGTGTGTGTCTGTGTCTGTGTGTGCGTGTCTCGGGGTGTGTGCTTCTGGGTGTGTCCTTTTGCAGGTACAGCTCTCTCTCTCTCTCTGTTGGACACACTCAGTGTTCGGGATGGACGTACTCTCGGTGACGCCGCTGCTGCTCCTGCTCTCTTTCCTCGGTAAGAACTTCTTCACTTATTATAACATAGTTATTATACAGTTATGTTTAATGTAGGAAATATTATCCCAGCAAAAAAATGGGTTGTGATCAAACTGTAGATTTCTACAAAAATGTAAAAGGTTTCCATCGTGTGACTCCCTGGGTAGTAAACTACTATAATTCCTGTTTAAATGGTGTACAATAATGACCTTACCCCCCCGTCCGCCTCAGGATGCTGTGCGGGGCAGGACTTGCTGCCGCCCGGCCCGGTGGAGGGCATCCTGGGCAAAAGTGTGACTCTAAAGACGCTGGTGGACAAACCGGTTTACGACTTTATAATCTGGAACTACAGCGACGGGACCGAGCAGACTAATGTGGCCACCACCAGCAAGGCGGGTGTGAAAGTGAACGACCCCTACAAGGGCAGGGTGACGGTGAACCAGACCAACGGATACCTGTATCTGGATGGGCTGCTGGACTCCGACAGAGGGGACTACAGCATCAACATCATATCCGCGGAAGAAGGCACTAAAACCGGGGAGATCCATCTCCGAGTCCTGGGTGAGTCACTCCTCTGAGAACACTTCCGGCGGCATTACCGCGTCCCTTGACATGTTAGTTCAGTTTGTGCAGATAGTTCGCTCACTTTCCCCCCTCGGCTTTTAGAGGCAAGAGTGTTGGAATACATGTTTCTGGCTCATACCATCTCACTGTAGAACTGCAGTCCGCCACAACTATGTTACCTGTAACGCCATGGTGAGCAGGTATCCCTCCGCCAGCACTCACCGCTTGGGGAATATATTCCTTGGCGGAGTAACATATTGTCTGTTATAATCAGAGGTGGGAGAAGTACTCAGATATTGTACTTGAGTAAAAGTAGAAGTACCAGAGATTAGGAAAACTCTGTTGCAGTAAAAGTCCTGCATTCTAAATGTTCCTCCAGTAAAAGTAGAAAGTACTCTCTTCTAAATGTACTTAAAGTAGCGACAGTAAAAGTAGTCATTGTTTGATTGGTCCATTTCAGAATAATATATCTGATATGTTTTATAATTATTGATCATTAAAGTGTTCTCAGAGCTGGTAAAGGTGCAGCTAGTTTTAATGGCTTTGTATACTGCAGGGTAGCTGCTGAATTTACTCCAGGTGAACTAAAGTCTGATTTAAGGGTTGATTATATTTACCATCATTAATCTAAATTAATGTAACTAAAGGGAATAAATAAATGTATGGGAGTAAAAGTACACCATTTACCTCTGAATGGAAGTGGAGTAGAAGGAGAAAGTAGCATAAAATGAAATACTCATGTAAAGTACAAGTACCTCAAAATTATTCTTAAGTACAATCGTTGAGTAAATGTACTTTGTTACTTTAAAACATGATTAGATCATTATCTGTTCCCTGATCCTACAGACACACAGAAAGGTGTGTCCCCCCTGGCCTGAGCTTCCTAAGGGTGTGGCTCTTCCGGGGGGAACTGTGTGTGTGTGTGTGTGTGTGTGTGTGTGTGTGTGTGTGTGTGTGTGTGTGTGTGTGTATGTGTGTGTGTGTGTGTGTGTGTGTGTGTGTGTGTGTGTGTGTGTGATTAGTTACAGTTAGAGGTGTGTGTTTAAAGCTGTCACATTACTGCTATATGCTGTTGCAGAACATTTTACAGTGTACACACACACACACACACACACACACACACACACACACACACACACACACACACACATACATACACACACACACACACACACACACACACACACACACACAATTTGAGTGAGTATTTTTTTAAAGATGGGCACATCATTAACTGGGCTAAGGCGGGGGAACTCCTGGTTTCATGAAGTGACCCAGCAGGGCTAAACCAATGACTCCTCCTCTGGATTTGTCAGTGGGGTTTCATTTTTGACATACTGTATGTTCTTGTGGAATGAATGAAACATTTTGATCATCCAGCTGTTGGTTACTGGGCTAGCTGGTATTGGTTGCAGTATTCTAAGCTGGTTGCTGATCAGCCAATATGTCCTGAGTCAGCATGACCTAAACAACGTCTCCAAGCTGGTGCTCCCCACATGACGTCAGTTTATTTATCTGAGGATGGTTCAAAGTGGAGCATGCATGCCTTCCCAGCATTCCTCCTGACACTCATTCATACATTTCTACTTGTTTCCACACAGTGAGCGACCAGTTAAACCAGAGAGCAACAGCACCAGTGTTGTGTTTGTGTCTTTGGTGAATTATTTATTTAATTGTATTATTTATTATTATTTATGTCTTATATAACTCTGTTGCATTGTTGAAGGTGCTCGGGACTTAAGATTTTCATTGCCATAACTACACTGGAGTAAATGTGCCTTGGACATTAAAACCTTTGAATCTTGAATCTTTGAATACAAATAAAAAAGTATATTCTTTTTGCAACAGGATGTTTTGAAAACCGATCCGTATTCGCCTGTGCCAATATTCTAAAACATGACCATTGCATTTAGCTGCTCCTTATATCCAAAGCATCTTACAATCAATCATCATCAAGTTCAATCATCTGAATCATAAATCAATAATACTCTTTAGCTGGGTTAGCTGCAATGCTACACCTCTGGCTTCAAATGAACCGAACATCTCTAAGTTGTACACAATAGAAGTGAGCAAGTCAAAAATATATTACTATTATTATTATTATTATTATTATTGGCCCTGATATCGTATCAGGTATCCAGAATTGTGTCATTTTCTCTAATATAACTGTATCCTGACATCCATAGAGTGGACCTTCAATGTGGCCTACAGACAGAGTCGCTCCTTCACTCTGCTCTCACTCCTTCACTCCTTCGCTCTGCTCTCACTCCTTTACTCGGCTCTCACTCCTTCACTCCTTTACTCCTTCACTCTGCTCTCACTGCTTTACTCTGCTCTCACTCCTTCACTCTGCTCTCATTGCTTTACTCTGCTCTCACTCCTTCACTCGGCTCTCACTCCTTCACTTTTTCACTCTGCTCTCACTCCTTGACTTCTTCACTCTGTTCTCACTCCTTGACTTCTTCACTCTGCTCTCACTCCTTCACTTCTTCACTCTGCTCTCACTCCTTCACTCTGCTCTCACTCCTTCACTCTGCTCTCACTCCTTCACTATGCTCTCACTGCTTCACTCCTTCACTCTGCTCTCACTGCTTCACTCTGCTGTCACTCCTTTACTCCTTCACTCCTTCACTCTGCTCTCACTCCTTCCCTCTGCTGTCACTCCTCCTGGTGCCTCAGCACACCCAGCCATGCAGCGCAGCTCCAGGATCAGTGGGAACAGGTCGAGCAGGTTGGGCCGGTGCCATTTCTCGGCCATCTTCATTCACTCATTCAGATGTTGACTTAGAAACACAATTAGGATATTCTGCAGAGACCTGGGGCGGTTGTTAAACTTTCCGGCCCCTGACACCATCAACTGCTCCTCGGTAGCAGCAGAACTCGGGAGAGTCTATCATTTGACTGATAGAAGACAGACGGTATTTGGGGATAAATACCAGATTTAGTTTGAAAGGTTTAAAGAAGTCACATCTTTTATCGCTGTTGTTAATTGTGTTCTATGTACATCTATCTATATATCCATCTGATATATGAGACTGTCATGATACAATTATTCCACTCAACAGTCCCCTGTCCTCATGCAAAGCCTGTTTCCTGTCCTCCATGCAGTGCCAGTTTCAGGTGTAACAATTAAATCCAGCCTGCCCGAGGCCATCGAGCACAACAGCACCGTGGTGCTTACCTGCGCCGCTACAGGCTCTGACCTGAAGTTCGCCTGGCTCATGGGCACCACGGCTATCGTCGCCGACGGCAAGCGGATCACACTGAAACAGGTGGGTGTACACCATGGATGTATAGAGAAAACTCGTTCACTCCTATGAGAGTTCCTCAGTGGTGCATGAAGCCGGAATGGCCTTACGCTCTCAAGAGCAGAAGTACCTTTACTGGGTCCAGAGAGTGAGCACTTGGTTTTCCTTAAGCCCCGCCTCGGATCCAGCAGTTTTTTTACAACTGTTAGACCCTAATGATTTAAACAAGGGCTATACAAATGGGTAATTTATTTAGTAAAGATCTGCTGATTTACAGAGATCTCTTTCCAATGTAAGTCAATTGGGAAAAAGTCCTTTTGGGCCCTATGAGGTCACGGACCGACACAGCTAGTGTAGTCCCGCCGTTTGGCCACTACAAACATTTTATTCAACGTCCGCCGCACTTTCTGGGGGCTTGATTTACATGTGTCTTTGAAATGTTTCTAGGTTTTCTAAATAGTGTCTGCTCTAAAGAAAGAGATGATGCAAACTGAAATGTGTCTTTAGGGTGACAAAAAATCTGTCCAGGGACCACAGATGAAAAGTAGCATCTTGGCTAACTCCAACACATTTACAGAAATGTTGATTAATGTGCACTGTCCCTGTTAAAGACATGACTAAATAAACTGACTCTGTAGCTCTGGGTGTACATGCACTTTATCTACCAATCAGAGGGTCAGGGGTTTGATTCCTCCCCTGCAGTCAGCATGTTGATTTGTGCTTGGGCAAGATACTTATACTCAAAACCAAATGGCTCCAGTAGGTATCTCTACGGTGGGGAAGTTTGTGTTGCATTGGATGAAAGCCTCATCTAAAGAAATTGAAATATGATGTATAAAGTAAACTGTTGTATTGTTTAAATTCATTCCTTCGATGAATGAATAACCAATGTGCTATGTGGTTTGGATTGCATGTCAGGAGGCCCTGTCCAGTTCTCTGACCATCACAGGAGTCCTGAGGACGGACCTGCCGGCCCCCGTCACCTGCACCGCCACCAACAGTCTGGAGAGCAAGAAAAGTGCCCCCTTCAGCCTCATAGTGCACTGTGAGTAACTGCAAAAGTCACGTGTTCCAACCAAAAATAACTTATCCACACTTTTGATGGTTGTGGAGGCACTGCACAGTCGTCTTTATAACTCAACATTATGTTTGATTCAACAAAATGATGAGGCTCAAACGACCTGAGCTCTGATAAACCACTATTAAACAATATTGTCTATTTCATAATGACAAGCCTTTCTTCTGCTGTTACTTAAGTTGAAGTAGTGTTAGCAGTAATGAATGTTCTACGCCAGGGGGTCCAAACTACGGTCGGGCCATTATGAATCGGCCGTCAGCAATTTCTAAAAGTATAATGGAATACACACACCTGAAACTTGTGTTTGTCTTATATTGTACTTCTTAAATATATCTAAAACTTTATATGACATGTGTTAGGAAGCCCAATTTTCAAATAAAGTCAGTCATTAAAAGTCCAATAAATGATCTACATAACAAACTAAATATAGCCTTCACGTTACCCCTAGTTATCAGCAATCTGAGGCTTCTTTTTTAAGGGATGAGCTTCAACACTGTTTGTAACAGAATAAATTAAAGTTGTAAACCCTGTAGAGAGCTGTGATGGAGGCTGTTTTTTTAAACTTTTTATACATATTCAAGTATCAAGCATAATTTAGCTACATTTGATTAATTTATTAGCTTATAACCTAACTTATGAGTATAGCCCATGAATACCTCACCTCTAGTGAGAGGCCCAGCCCTTCATATGTTTTTATATTTGGCCCTCAGTGAAAAAAGTATCGACACCCCTGTTCTACGCAGTCTGTAATATATTAAATACTTCTACTTCTATCTAGTGATAGATAATATATTACATTATGGAATACACTTGCTCAACAGAGTGTGTAATGATCCACCCTCATGACGTCTCCCACAGTTTCAGTGAGAGAGTGAGTCAGTCGCTGTCACCCCCTCACACCCATCTAATCACTGCTAATAGTGTCTGGCTCACACGTTGCCTGGCTGTGGAGCTGACGCTGCTCAGATTCTTGACCCTTGAGTATAACAGGTGTAAGGCCATCCTGGAGCCATGTGACTGCGCTGTGTGTTTGCATGGTGCTCCCTCTGCATTAAACCACACTTTGTACACAGTGACTGCACTTCCACTCCTTCCCCATGACTAACCAGAAAGGCGGTGAAACCACACCGACCGCAGGTTAACCCTGTTATTAATTAATCTAAAGCTCTTGGCTCATCTGGCTTTGTGTGAAGCCAAGCCCAATGACTCTCATTTCCAATAAACATTTCCATTCCTTAAACTTGAAAACAAAATAAAGCACCTTTTCTAAATATCAATAACTCTGCTGCTTTTATTTCAGTGTGTTAGCTACATATTAAATCATATAGATGGATAGATACAGTAGACGGATGGATAGACAGGCAGGCGTGCGGCAGGTAGACAGATAGACAGACAGACAGATACTTTATTCATACCAAATGGGGAAATGGTTTTGTCACAGCAGTCCCTCCAGCTGATGTCCATGTGTTGTCCCTCCATAGACGGACCAGATGAAGTTTCCATCACTCCTCCAAACCCTCCTAAGTTCCTCCGCTCCAAATCCAACTTCAGCTTGTCCTGTGCGTCCATCTCCAGCCCCCCAGCAACATTCAGCTGGTACCATGGCCAGAAGATGATGGAGGTGGCGGGTCCTGTCCTGACTCTGGAGGTCATAGAGAAATATAAATTGGGTCTTGCAGTGGAGGAGTACACATGCAGTGCCACAAACGCCAAGACCCAGCGTGTCGGCTCCTCCCCGGCCGTCTCCTTCGCTGTGATGGGTGAGTCAGCTGACCTTTCTGTGGCAACAACTTCCTGCAATGACATTGGTTAAAGACATACGGTTCTCTGATGATGGACCACAGTCAAGGCTGTCCTCTTGGTCTCTCTAATTGAAATGACGGGGAATAGGAATCGCCTCACATGTTCAATAGGAGACAGGTCTGGACTGCAGGTCGACCAGTCTTTTTCAGTTTGCGTCAGTCCATCTCATAACAGCTCTGGCTCAGACAAACCAACGGCGCTTCTGGGTGTTGATATATGGCTCTGGCTTTGCATGGAAGACTTTTAACTTGAACTTGTAGATGAAGCGAGGAGCTGTGTTAACTTAACAATGATTTTCTGAAGTGATCCTGAGCCCACGTGGTAATATCCTTTACAGAATCTCATCTCAACCTTAATTTATTTATATAGCACATTTAAAACATCCGCTGTTGACCAAAGTGCTGTACCGGGAACAAATACAATTTGGAATAATACAATGGGTTAAAAACAAGATCAAAAGCACAATAACTAGAAACATATAGAAATGTCAAAATGTCATGTTCAACTAGAATTCAAAGCCAGTGCAAAGAGGTGAGTTTTTAGCAGAGATTTAAAAAGTGCAATAGACTGAGCAGTTCGGATTTGAACTGGGAGGCTGTTCCACAGTCTGGGAGCTTCAACAGCGAAAGCCCTGTCAGGGGGCTGAGTACATTATTAAAGCCATCCAGGAGTTGAAACTGTCCAAATATTAAAATCTCTTTTAAAAAGAGTCAATAAGTTGATTTCCATCCATGATTGAATGTCTTTCAGAAAGCTAAGCAAGGCATTCCTGGATTCATTATTTGCTTTTATTGGCAGGTATACCTGGAAATCATCTGCAAAGCAATGGTATGAAATGTAATGTTTTTTTTTAATTGACCCCATTGGTAGCAAACACAGAGTGAAACAAATGGGGCCTAATATAGAGCCGTGAGGGACCCCATAGTGTAGTGGGGCTGCAGCTGGAGAATAGTGGCCAATATGCACAGAAAAAGTATTTCCTGACAGATAATATTGAAAGCATTTCAGGACGTTACCTTTAATACCAACACACAGTTCCAGGTGTGATAAAAGAATTTGGTGTCAATGGTACCAAAAGCAGCAGACAAGTCTAAAAGAACCAGCACAGCAGAATTAATCAGCAGTCAAAAGAAGATCATAAGAAACTCTTAGGAGAGCAGATTCTGTGCTGTGACGTAAACCAGACTTTTCTGAAGTCCGTTAAAATAAAGGTGCGAGTGCAGTAGCTCTAAAAAAGAATGATAGGTCGATCGAAGGTCACAGGCATTCAATGTTGGTTTTCGGCCTTTCTACTTAAGTGCAGAGCTCTCTCCAATTCCTCTGGATCTTTTGATGACATTATGGTGATGATGATAAATTCTTGCAATTGAACGTTGAAAAAACGTTGCTCTTCAGCTGTTGGACTATTTGGACTGTTCACAGAGTGGTGAACCTCATCCCTTCCTTGCTTGTGAACGACAACATGAACTTGATCAGTTTGAACATTACATATCTTATCTTTGTCGGGTAATCATTTGAGATCGAAAAGGATTTGCAAATCATTGTATTCTGTTTTTGGTTGTCCCAACTTCATTGGAATTGGGGTTTGTATATTAGCGACAGTGACTTTAATTGTTGGAGGATATCATATTTTAAGCTTTGCCTGAAGTTCACTTGAGCTCCACCAAGAGAGCACTGAAATAAAGCAGGCTGATACCTTTCCTGAGGCCCCTCCGAGGCACGAGACTCACATCTGTCACATGAGCTGCTTGTAATGACCCATTACCCGTGTGTGTGTGTGTGTGTGTGTGTGTGTGTGTGTGTGTGTGTGTGTGTGTGTGTGTGTGTGTGTGTGTGTGTGTGTGTGCATGAGAAACCTGCTGTGAGGATGGTCTCACTACATGAAGAGTGTCTGTCTGTTCCGTCTGCATGCAAACAGGAAATTACATGTCAGGCGTGTGGACGCTAACAATAACAGTAATGTGAGGTCTCATTGGATGAACTGGAGATCAGTTTACTGGTAATGGTTCAGCCCGTCAGTCTATTATTCTATCTTCTATTATTTACCAAACAGAACAGATCTTTAAAAACCCTATCTGGTTGCATTATGGGAAATCTAGGATCCAGTGTTGTTCGAACTTGAGTATGCTTTTCATGTTGGACTTCTAAATATCATACTTTAATTTCTCTCTCTGTTTGTTGATGTTGTTTGAAAACCAATTTGGTTAGATTTTGTATGTGAAATCGAAGGTAAAGCAATCTAGCTCAATAGAAAAACCATGACAATCTAAAGGAAGTATCCCTCTCCCCTTGCCCAGAGGCCGTCTCAGGAGCGAAGGTCAGCGGTCCGATGTCCATCCTCATCGCGGGGAACAGCTCGGCCAACCTGAGCTGCGCGGCGGCGGCCGGCAGTGTGCAGAGCACCAGCTGGAAGAAAGGCGGAGCTGCCGTGAGCGCCGGAAGCCGCCTGGTATTCTCCGCTGACATGAGCTCCCTGCTGATCAGCCCGCTCATGAAGGAGGACAACGGAGTGTTCACCTGCATGCTCACCAACCCCATCAACACGGACAGCGCCTCGTACACAATGCTGGTCAACTGTGAGTCTGAGGGGGTTACAGCTTATAGCCCTGCTTCATTTATCATTGGATGTATTCCTAAAGCAATAAACCAGTGGTGGGAAAAGTGATCAGATTATGTCCTTGAGTAAAAGTGCTAACACGAAACTGTCAGAGTAATACTCAATTTCAAGTCAAAGTACTGCATCAACACTGGTACTGAATTAAAAGTATTTAAGAACATTATGGAAACGTACATAAGGAATTAGGAGGAAAAATACTGAGCAAATCCTCTGGAACCTTTTTTTTTAACATAAACCTCTGAGCAAATTTGCTGCAATTGTTTTTATTTTACTTATTTCGAACGTGTAAATCAACAATACAAAAAAATAAAAATAATAACAATGGAATGAAACAGGAGAATTATGATACCATACAAACTTAAGCAGTATCAAATTGATAAACAAACATATTATTGACTTAACTATTTTATATAAACAAATGATCTACCTAATGACACATCTGAAAAAGGGAGGGAAGAAGTTTACATTTACTTAATCCCACCCCCCAAAAACTAAATTATTCAAATGTATTTTATTTTTTTGCTGTTTACCCACTCATTGTTTTAATAACGTAATATGTTCCAAAAAATGTAATATTAAATATTTTCAAATGTTCATTTAAGTACTGTGTGTCTAAATTCGAGTTTATAAAGTAACTTAATACATCTGTAAATAAATGTAGCAGAGAAAAAGTATAAATAAGTCTACAATGAAAATGCTTGAGAAAAGATACAAATACGTTAAATGTGTACTTTATATTTATGTATTTATTTGAAAAAGGACCATGATTACATTACATTAATCTCAGAAAAGAGAAGAGATGCTTTATGCCAGGTTTGAGCTAACAGCTAATTTTCCATTTTAGGCCGGTACATAACAAACAACAAACAACACAAACATTTAATAATCTCACACAAACAATTATTAAGTACTAGTCGATAAAATACTAAATAGTACATATAAAATATAATATTACAATTCAGTTGAAATTGAAAAACTCAGATCAGAGTGTAATTAATGTTGGCATAAGTGGTTGCTTGATAACCATTTTGTTTTGCACCATGAGAGAAAGAGTGAAAGTCAGCGCAGGTTTGAATCTCAGCTGGGAGAATATTCTAGTGTTGGATGGCTGTTAATGAAAATGCAGATTGTGCGGAGTGTGCCTCTGCGTGGGGAATGTGTCTGCGTTTATTGCAGATCTTGACTCAATTTAAGTTTACTTGAAAATGTACTCCGTAACTTTCCACAACTGCGGATTAAGCTATGTACAGGAAGTAGCATGTGTCCAATAAATAAAGTTAGAACAGAATCCAAACCAAGATGAGTACTGCAGGTGTGAACCCTCTGTGTGTTCTCCTGCAGACGGGCCTGAAGCCGCCATGGTGAGCGGGGAGTCAGCTGTAGAGGTGGAAACTAAAGTGGTGCTCACCTGCTCCGCTGCCTCCGTCCCCCCCGCCAACTTCACCTGGAAGTTCAACGGCACGAAGACCGACGTCAAAGCGGCAGTGTATCAGATCGAGGCAGCTCGCTACAAAAACACCGGGACGTACACGTGCGAGGCGCACAACGCCGTCACCGGCATGACCAGCAGCCACACACACATCCTGTCCGTCAAAGGTGAGAGCCATGTTTGCAGGAACAAACACCTGATCTTTAGATAAACACATTGATACACGGTGACTCATCATGTGTTACCGATACAACTTCCTGTACGCCAACTTCTGCAAGAATAGCGCTTTTATTATCCCAGAATCATTTCATAAAATCACAAATCCACTGACTCACAAGTGGTTCCCAGTGAGCCTGCTATAGGCTACATGTTAATCCCGTGCGTTACTGTTCTAAATTCAGTTTCACACTACAGTTACAACATCCAGCTGTCACAGTGCAGAGACAGGGCTGAGAAAAGAAAAGCTGTAACTTTCCAGGGGTGAAGGTATGCCCATTATTTAGAATTTGTCAGAAAAAAGGACATGTGACGGTGTCCAGGCCAGAAGATATCATCCACTGCTGCTAACACTCAAACCTCTCCAAGCACCTGCAAAGGCAGCATGCTAACACCAAGCTAGTGTAGGAAATGTTCTTTTATTCGAAGCCCAGGAGTCGATTTATTAAAAGAAACAAAAGTGAAGCTCCTCTTATAAGTTTTAAAAGGAGTATTAAATAAAAGGATGCAGCGGTAGGTTTTACAAAAGTTTCACAGCTGTGGCTCAGTAGCTCAGAACACACTTGAACAGGCCCAAAACATGAATAGGGTTGACGAGCTGTTTACTGTCCGTGGGTCCGAGCAAAAACAGATCGATTCCTTAGTTGCATTGCTCTTTGTCGCCTCTTCCTATTGGTCGCCTCCAGTCGTAACAGTACTTCCGGTCAGTTTAGTGACTACGTGGCATAGTGTCATCTCCCTCCTTATGGTATTACAGCGTCAATAAGGTGAATTAATCATTGTGTGTGTAATGTATAACACCACAAGTAATTTCCCTATTCACTCTTTATCCAGATTCTGTCCGCTAAGGAAACCAACGCTCATACCCGCAGTTTTCTTCCGTCTGGCATCAAGCGTCATCAGTGTTGTATACATCCGGTTACAATAATAAACCATTTCAAAATAAGATTGTATTTCAAAATAAGACAGTGTTGTGGTTACTCTTAATATTGATTATTATTTCTTACACTAGTAACGAAAGATCCCCTAACCCTGAGTGAGGCTGTTGGTGAGTGTGTGCCTACTCCAACAAGCAGCAGAAACTATAATTTTCCCTGGTAACTAAAGCAGAGATGGACCTCCTCAAATGTTGCCTCAGTTTAAAGTTTGGGCTACAGGCTGTTGCTGAGGAATGCAAACGTAATGTAACACCTTACTTTATGTAGAGAGTAAAGAAGTAAAGTAATATATGACTTTTTTTTCATTTGTAATACTTTTCTTTTTTTGAGTAACGACCCAATCAGTGGTGATCAAACACTGCAAAAAGTGAGGTTATATAACCATAGACTGTATATAGATACAGTCTATGTATAACCCCTCAACGTTCAGAAGTAGAACACTTGGTTTTTTTTTATGGATAGGTTAGAGAAATCTTACGCCCATAAGGATCACGTTGTTTTTTTAATTATGTATTTTATTGAGGATATTTCTTTGTTGTAAAGTACTACAGTCCATGACAGGAAACCTCTCAAACCAAGCAGTTCCCTCCGGTGTTTGCAACAGGTAACAGTTATCTAGACTCTGGAGGCCTGCCATACTCTCACTTGCCCAGCAACAGTTTCACAGAAATCCTAAAACTTAAGTTTCCCTGCTCAGCTTCTGTGGCATGCAACCTGCTAACAAGCTAACGTTAGCCGTCAGATGGAAGCCTGAGTGTTCGGACCACTTTGATTTCCTCTGGAAGTGAATTTACTCCGGAGGATGCCTTTGAGCGGGGGTGCTAATTATGTGGTTGTGATTTCAGAGGAAGGAGAGTTGGAGGAAGGTCTCTCAGACGGAGCCATCGCTGGGATCGTCATCGCCGTCCTGGTGGCTCTCGGCGCCGCCATCGGCTTAATCATGTACTGCAGACAGAAAGTGCCGTGAGTATTCTGCTTTACATCTTCCTCTGGACTGTGTGTGATGACACCTGAGCTGAGTCTGTGTGTGTGGAGCTCGGGGGGGGGGTTGCTAAACATTGTGTGACTTTGGCAATATGGTTGTCAGATGTCCCGCTCTGTGGAGTTGCTACAGTGTTTCCACACAGCTTTCAGAAGCTGTTGACAGTTGACACACACTCACACTCAAGCTGTCACAACACTGTTGCAGTCACAGCCATCACCCCCCCCCCCCCCCCCCAGAGGAGCCTTCGTTGGGTTGAGATGTCTCTCAGAAGTTCTCTTATCTTCAGGGTACATTCAGCGAACAAAACAACCATGGCTTTAATGTTTGCAGATGATTAGATAAGTAACACTTTGGTTCTTTAAAAATAAAACCTGTTTAAGATTTATATTAACACAGAAGAAGAAGTATGAGCGTTTATCCCAGCGGGAAATCACTCCCCTTAGAGAAAGTAAATAGGAAACACACAGAGTAACTGCAGGTCCACAGATCCATGGAGTGTAAAGAGGGTCAGGGTGACGTGATTTAAACCTGAACAGTGGCAGTGAGGCATCCTCCGCCACTTCCTGTCACAATTCGACACACTGTGAAGCAAGGCACCATATACACACACACACACACACACACACACACACACACACACACACACACACACCCACCCACACACACACACACACACACACACACACACACACACACACACACACACACACACACACACACACACACACACACACACACACACACACACACACACACACACAGTTTGTTGAAAGACAAATGTCCTCACTACACAACATTGTCCTTGTCCTGAAGGATTAAAATTAAAACTGGTTATTTTCTGGTTACACACACACACACACACTCTCCCAACCACCCAACTCCCCCACACACACACAAACATACACACACACACACACACACACACACACACACAAACACAAACACACACACACACACACACACTCACACCATCCACCCACCAAAACACGCTGACCCGGAGTCTTAGAGAACAGAGGGGATAAAACCAGTCCACACTCAGCAGCGTATCCAAACATTCCCAGATCAGAGAAAAGCCTGGATAGGTGCATAGCTTTCATTCAGTACTTTAAAAAACACATTTCATTTGTTATCGATTGTGTATCGACTCAGTGATATGTTATCCTGCAAATCATGTTTGTAAATGTTTTACATTTAGGTGAATCTTGTTTCTGTGTAATCTTTAAGATCTTAAATAATACTTTATAGTGAGAATCCGCCTGCATTAGTCAATGGATGAAGGAGAGCTTCAGCTAGTGATGCTAGCAGCAGCTATTGAGAGGTCTCCTCCTTCTTTGACTCCTACATCTCTGGAGGACACACTCACTCTGGAGACACTGGGCTTTACTCCCCTTCACACACACGCAACAACACACATTGACATGTGGAAGCAAAAAGAGACTGCTTTTTCACTCATGCAGAAAAAAGATATTAAGATATAAAAGCAGAATTTAGCATCTATATGACTGAAGTTCTGCTTTTAGTTTTAAACAAATAGCTAAATGTCCAAACAGACACACTCACCCACTTTGGAACGTGTGTGTGTGTGTGTGTGTGTGTGTGTGTGTGTGTGTGTGTGTGTGTGTGTGTGTGTGAGTGAGAGAGTTTTGGTGTTTTCAGAACATTTTCGTGCTGCGTTCCTTCACTGTGCTGTCAGTCACAGCCAGAGAAGCCCCTCCTTCTCCTCAGACAGAAAGTGTGTGGGCTGCAGCTTGATATGAAATCATATGCCAGGAGTTCTTATCTGATGCCAGCCTTAGTGACCAAATGTTCAAACCACTTTTAACCAGTTTGAACCGGAAGCTCCTGGAGCCGTCAGTCTCCGCTCACATCTGATGCAGCTGTGTTGACATGTCACATGTCACATGCAACATGCTAACAGTTCGGGAGGGATGCTGTGTAATGGGGTCTTGGTTGATGTTTCTCTGGTCATCCATCTGTGACCTGTCCCAGTGCATGCTGGGAGGTTCTGGTGTTTCCACAGTCTCTTGTCATTCATCATCGTCATCTTAGGAGGAATCTGCTTTAGAGATATGCAGTCAATTCATGATGCTCGAGAGAAACACCCTGCTAGAGTCAGTGACTAAACAACGCATTTTACAGTTTGAATATTCAAATGTACCATTTCCTCTTTCATGGTTTCTGTTGGATTTTTAAAGTCATTCCTGTAGTTTTATGGTACGTAGAGCAAGAATGCTCCTCCGACCTTTAGGAAGGATTCCCCCTCCTCATTCTACAGGGATACTTCCTAACAGGTGATGCAATAGAACATCACTAGTTGGGAAATGGATCTTTGTACAGGAAAAATACCAATCCAACTATAGTTGTCATAAAACACTGACACCCTTTATTTACTTCTTATAATATTAACCAGAAAATATTCATTCCGATGTTCTTTTCAATACAACAGATTGTATTAAATAACTGTCGGGAACTACTGAGTACTTCACAACTTTCCACGATTGCTCAACGTGGGAATTTCCTTTTTTTCCTATTATTTGAATTAAAAAATGTGTGAAATCCCTCTGCACAGACCGTTCCAGTAGTCTGACTAAAACTGCTTCCTCCATCGTTGCGCCTAGAAACACAAGCTGTCAGCCAGGACCCCCATTCCCCTCACTACCCCCACTGAATAATTACTAGTGGGATGTCGAGGAATGCTTTTGAGGCTCCACTTTTCCAGCCTGCCAAGACGCAGAGCACGCTACACACACACACACATGTGCTTTCGTTAAGATATTTATTTTACATTGGTTCATCTTGTCACTCATTCATGTATTAAAGTGGATTGAATAAAATTAGTGGGTGTATTGACTGACACACAGAGACAACAGTGTGTTTGTGTGTGTGTGTTGGGCGAGGCTGGGGCTCAGAGAATGGAATAGTTGAGGAATGTCACTGTCATGTCTGCACTCGTCTCGCTGGTGTCGCTGCTCGTCTTCCTCTCTCACCCTCACCTTTATCTCCTCTCTCGTTGATCTCACATCCCTCTGTGTTCCTCATCAAACCATTTAATTTCCCGCCTCAACGGTTGAGGAGCAGACCGGCTAACCGTCAGTGGGGATTTCAACGGAGGAGGGTCAGCAGCAGAAGAAGGGTTTTAGGAAATAAAGACCAGGGCACTTTTGGTAGAACAGACGACTCATCCTCCCTAATCAGTGTGTGTGTGCTCAGTGTGTGTTTGCTCATTGCGGGACACACACACGGCTCGGTCCGGGCTGTGGCTGTAGTCCCTTCTGCTCCTGTATGAGCATTAGCATGTTGCAGCTAACTGCCATCTCTCGCTCTTTACTGCTTTAATCCACGTGTTACAATTTTACAATCATATTATTATCTTCAAAAAATAATTACGGTAATTATTTGTTAGATTGATGAAGAAAAATTCCATTTTACATTTCCAGTCTTTTAAATTCTGTATTTGTTCAGTTCAGAAGGCCCAGCCCTTCTTGGTTTTTCTGTACGTGGTCCTCAGTGAAAAGAGTTGCCCCAAGGTCTAAATGAGTAGGCCGATGAGGAGTCAGACAGACGGGCCTCTGAGTCTGCTGGGTTTTCTTGAACACATATTCTCTGTCCTCCCCAAAGACTCTGATGTTTTCGACGTCCTCTCCTCAGCTCCTGGTGTCTGACCTTTGACCTTATCACGATCTTAGTTTATCCATATTTTAGATTTATACGTTCTAAAAGCATTGTGAATGATTATGGTTTAATAGACATTTATTCTAAAACTCAAAAATAATGCCATAACTGCTATTAAATATCTTATTTAATGTGGACATTTCTAGTCTTTTAAATCTAGATATGGGAAGCAGTATTTGATGTCCATGTTTTAGTTTTTTTTGTTTATAGCAAAGTTGGTCTTACATTTCATTCAAAATCAAAAAAAATGTGTGGCCCTCAGTAGGAGCCGTGCATCAGTTCCACAGCATGTGAGAGATAATACCTGCCGCTTTGCCTCCAGTATTTGATTAAATCAGCTCAGTGTCCCTCCTCGGCTCTCTTTGATCACACTCACTGTATTATTCTGTGATACGTTGAGAACACATCTACACACACACCCTTCCTGCGCTGCTGTGCCTTCTTCTAAATCCCCAGACTTCCTGAAGTTGTGGTACTCCACACTTGTTTTGGTTTCGAATGGCAGGAACTGACACGAAGGATTGAGCAACTTTGAAAGAGTTTAGGAAGTTGAAATGCAGCAGCAGCAGTTTGAGCACTGAGCATCACTGTCAGGAAATCAACCACAAGACTTTTCAAAGTAGTTTCCACAAACACTCTGCTCTGATAAAAATGTGAGGCAAGATATGAAAGCTGTATCTGTCGCCTCATGACAAAATATTTGTGTTTGCTAATATCTTGTTTGTCCTATGTATGGTACGTGGTGTTGCTTTAGAGCATGTCACTGTGCTGATATGACGTTCTGACCCCTGTCCTCTCTCCTCAGGGTCGAGTCTCCGTACTAAAGAAACACAGCTGGTGAGTCATCCTCACACACACCATGATAACAAGGCAAAGGACATACACAGATTTGCAGACAGAAACTGCTGGAACGAATTGAAACTAAATGCAAATATGTTATTTTGATGTCATATGAACTATGGTAGAGTAAAGACCTTCGTAAAGACTGTGTCCCTCTCATCACATACACACACACACACACACACACACACACACACACACACACACACACACACACACACACACACACACACACACACACACACACACACAGACACACACACACACACACACACACACACACACACACACACACACACACACACACACACGTCACATGTGTATTTATGTAAGGCCAGTGGTGGACAGCAACCGCCTACATTTACTCGAGTTGAGTACAATATTAAGGTTCTTGTACTTTATTTATTCCATGGACTGCTTCTTTATACTTCTACTTCAAAACATCTAAGGCAAAAATAGTCCTTTTAATTCATTGCATGTATCTGCTTAATCTTTGAAGATTCAGATTTATTTTAGCAGAGCACCGATAAACTGAGGTCCAGGACCTTTGGAAGTCTCTAAAGTTATTAGAATGTTCAATTCATAAGCAATGAACTGTGTTTTTAGAGGCCTTAATGTTCTCCCAAACAAAATGTATGCAGTAAATGTATACTTTACTATGTATGATTCTAATTATTGATCATTAAAGTGTTCTCAGAGCTGGTAAAGGTGCAGCTAGTTTTAATGGCTTTGTATACTGCAGGGTAGCTGCTGGATTTACTCCAGGTGAACTAAAGTCTGGTTTAAGGGTTGATTATATTTCACATCATTAATCCACAACTGTAAAATCACTAAACGTATTCAATACATGTAGTGGAGTAAAAGTACACTATTTACCTCTGAACTGTAGAGGAGAAAAAGTACCTCAAAATTGTACTGAAGGACAGTACTCAAGTATATTTTTTTTAAAAAAAATCCAAAATTGGGATCAGTAAAGTAATTCTTTTCTATGTACAGTACTTAGTTAAGTTACACCGCTGGCATTCCTCACCCCCCTCCCTCTATCCATCAACACATCCTCTGAGGCGTGTGAACACAGCATATATTATTATTATATCTATTTGACATATCATTTTAGATATTATATAATAACTGAAGGAATAATGATGCTAACTTTTGCAGTGAATTTATCTGAAGTTGCCTTGATGGAGGACCTTACACACACTCCTCCTCACACACACTGTGTGTGTGTGTGTGTGTGTGTGTGTGTGTGTGTGTGTGTGTGTGTGTGTGTGTGTGTGTGTGCGCGCGTGTGTGTGTGGCACTGCTCACACTCTCCTCTGTCATTTCTGTTTTTAGGAGATACAAGACCGTTTCGTCTCCCATGATGCATCTGTACAGTCGGGAGTAGCGTCCAGTTGGACCCAGCCAGTTCAGTCGAAGCCCTCGCTAAACCATTTCCCATGATCCCCCTCTGTCTCTGTCTCTGTCTCTGTCCCTCTCTGGTGAGGACAATGGAAACTTGACTTTTTTCAAGCGATGGATTCTGTCGGTTTGGATTACTGGTTTGTTTTGATCTATTTTGTTTATTTTTTTTGCTTTTCTTTCACTTTAACCCTTGCCATAAAGTGGTCCCCTATCACCAGACCCTCATCTCTCTCTCCTCGCCACTCCCACCCGGTGCTAACACACCTGTGTGTCCTTCAGGAAGCTAAAAACACAGGGACGTTTTCTGCTCTGAAGCTGACAGACAATGAGTGACTATCTTTGTCCTGCTAGAATACTGAGGAGGACACACACACACACACACACACACACACACAAACACACACACACACACACACACACACACACACACACACACACACAAAGGCCACACACGTTGTTATTCAGGATTCAGGTGTTGAATAATATCTGAAGTTTTTTTGGTGCTTTGATTTATCTCCCTCTCTGTGCCAGGTGGGGGGGGGGTCCTTATTGCAGTGGAGTGTGTTAGTTTTCCATGCTTCTTGTACTTGCAGCATTATTATAGGACATGTTGATCCTTAATACCTCAGGTTTCACCACACCAACGCTCAAACTGCTGAGCTTTAAGCTGAACACATCTCCAAACAGTTGAGACTACCAGCCAGCTGTTCTTTTTAATGGCCTTAATGGTCCTGGAGTGATTTGACTAACAACACATTGGGGATCCTTAAACTTGGTTGACTAGTTCCCTATGAAAAACATAGCATTTTCTAACCTTTATTCTGGATATCAGCTTCTAAAATACATCATCAGTCAGGCTGTTGTGCCTGAAGGCCAGTTACAATAGAAATAGACGCACACACACACACATACTCACACACATACTCACACACACAAACACACACACACACACACACACACACACACACACACACACACACACTCCTTAATCTTTAATGTGATGAGGGTTTCTCCTTCTCTCACTTTACCTTAACCCCCCCCCCCCCAGTTTGTGGTCCAGGATCCTCTTCAGTGTGTAAATCCTCTCACACTCATGGGTGGAAAGGTGGCGGTAAATGTTTAAGGCGGCACGGACAGGTTTCAACATGCTGGGGTGAGTCAGGTGGTGAAGGTAAAGCAGAAGAAAACCAAAGAGAAGAAAAAACGGGCGGAGGCAACATGTTTTCAGTTTAGGAGGGAAGGTGAGATCGAATGCGTTTTTTTTTTTTTAAACCACTTTAGCATAACAGGGTCGAAGTTATTTTAAACAGTGTCTTGTAGATTGAGTATTCACCTGGGTTTTTGTCTGAACATGTTAAAGAAATCAAACACATTTGTATCTAAATCAACCCGTTTATTCACTGCAGCACACAAGACAACTAAAAGAGCTCCACTTCCTGTTATTCTTGAGTTTTTTATCCTCAGACTTCCGATGATGTCTCCCGGCTTGGAGCTGCTGTAGTTTGATTGTTTGTGTTGGTAGGTTGTGTGTGATCTCAGACTTCCACGTGCACTGATCTCCAGTGAGAAAAGTATTTATTATGTTTCTTAAAAGCTTAATCACTAGAGCTGAATACCATAGGTTCAGATTAAGCATCCAAATTCTCCAAGTGGCTCTTACTGAATTAAAAAGACAATGTATCATTTTCAACATATTTATTTCTCCAGTTTGGGATAACACACAGCACAGAATGTATTCTGTTGTCCTGTAACAACCTGTGTATTTGTTTGAAGATGACACAAGCAGCCTTAATAAAAACTGCCCTCGCTGTAAATAATAGAAATATACACTTTAAACAATTTGTTTGTGACAATGTTGGAAATATACGTGGTGTTTTTATTTGTCATCATGATTTTTTTTTTAAAGCTTTGTTTTTGTTGTCCTGGCTTGTTGTTTGCAGAAACCGCCTTGGAAATTCCTGTAGTATTCCTAAATAAATGTCCCCAACATGAAATTTATGTCCAATTTAACATCCTTGTAAAGCCATAAAAGTGGTGGAAATATTTTCCTAATTTTGCCTCGTTTGTTTTGTCTCCATTTATTCTTTTCATTGTGTAACAGCTACAATAAATAACAACCAATCAGAGTCGGCCAATTTTACAAGCATCCAATCACAAAAACAAGCAAGCCTTGTCCTTCAGTATACATACCAGTGTGTGCGTGTGTGTATTTGTGGTGTTTTCTCTGCAGACGCATGGAAACTAGGGCGTGGCAGTTAGGAAAAAAATGAAAAAGCCCCTAGCTGACACACACACACATACGCACACACACTTTTTTCTTAAGAAGTAACTTATATATTTTCAGCTTTAAGTGCTTCTTCAGATATTGCAGTTTGAGAATTGAACAGGAGCTTCTTCACGGTATTCCTTTTTTCTAATGCTTAAAATTAGGTTTAAGCTTTTACCCCGTTGCCAAAAAACAGAGGAGGAATGGAAGAAATGTTCCTACCTTCCAAAAATATTCCCTCAAGTTCTCACACTCACAAATACAGAAGACCCACAAACAGGCTGAGCTGTGTGTGGTCACTGTGCTCTTTTGTCTGACGGTCAGGCTAACCTCCTGATTACAGATTTCCTACAAAACACCCCCCAGATAAACCTAGAACACACACACACACACACACACACACACACACACACACACACACACACACACACACACACACACACTTTATTAGTGCCAAGGGAATGTATGCTCTCTTTTTTGTAGTCAGAGACACTAAATAAATCCCCTCAGGCCAACAAAGACAGTTCATTCTGTAAATTAGACTTAACCTTATTATTTTAGAATATTGTTTCATCAGAGTAAAATTACTTGACATTTAGTTGTAAAAAGCTAACGCTAGGCTTAAACAATCAACATCACTGTCGCAGCACTGCTAAGCTAAAGGTGGCTAATGTTGGGCTATAAAGGAACTACGGCATGGTCACATGACTTCACGTTACCGCTGCTAAGCTAAAGGTGGCTAATGTTAGGCGTGATTACGTTTAGTCGTCTCAATTAGACAATAGGGGTATTTATTGAGGTATTTTATTTAGTGGAACAAAACATGAAAATCTCACTAGCTTGAGAAATGTTACCCTTCTGACCAGGGGACAGGAAATGTGATGAAATACTGACTGATCTTGGGGTTTGTGGACTCATTCCTGCACCACTCTACTGTATAAGAGTAAGAGGTGTTGACACCACACACAGTAAAACCATGTAAGGCTGTAATGTAACGGAATCTGTCCAGTCGATTTAAGATCAGCATTATGTTTAAAATTGAAAAAGCAAATCTATAAATTGTATTATTTTTATATTTTATTGTTTCAATGACATTTAGTTCAGTTTGAACCCACGTTGGTGTTATCTGGGCTCTATTTATTCTGTTGAATCTTTAGCTAAAACAAAAGAGTACAGTCCTCTCCTATACAAATTCAATTTCTCTTTCATGAGTCTCAAACAAATTCTCGGACAGCGGTACGGCGTGCTGTGACTGGAACGCTGTGAAATATCAGATATGTTGTTTGAGGTTTACCACAGTTAAAAGAAATATCTTGTGGAATCAAGCTGTGTGAGTGAGTGAATGACTTCTGTGGTTTCTGTAGACACACAGCACAGCAACACACACACACACACACGCACGCACACACACACACACACACACACACACACACACACACACACACACACACACACACACACACACACACACACACACACACACACAAAGTCAGGGTCTGTTTACATCAACATGGATTAAACCGGTTGTCAACACACAAACAGAAGGTCCTCTTTTTTTTGTAAGGCTCAAACCCTAATCCTGTTTTGTAACATTGGAGTCTGAACACTGCCCTGTGTTTGTTATTTCCCTCTCGCACCTTCTCCGCTCAAGGCTTTCATTTTGTTTTGGCAACACATCCTTTATGTATCAGAGTTAAACTGACCACAAACATGGGCACATCCTGCTGAACTGTCTGACCTCTGTAGTCCCCAGGTACCCCATTTAATAAACAAATAGATTAACACAATGGAGCACGCACACGCACGCAGAGTCTCTGAATGGCCTCACACGCCTCTGAATCTCTGACAGGTCAAAGTGGCTCATGTTTGTTCCAGTCATGCAGGAGGAATAACCCAGAAACCCCAGAGATCATTGTGAACATTATTTATTTACATGCTATACAAAAGGGTCTACTTTCCCCTTTACAGATTTGAGCAGAGACGAGACGGATGTGAGTCAGCTCCAGGAAACCACAAAGTGTCTGTTGCTGACGTTTTTTATAACCATGGGGGGTTTACTGTCTCTCAGACTGTGCAGACTGTTGTTATTTAATGTATAGAAATTAATTTGTAATATTTTGGGTTTACTGCTTAAAGCTGGTGTTAACTCATCTCATAGTTCCTCCTGATATTCCTCTGAAAACAGCAACAACTGTACCAATAAAGTTTCACCCAGTGGCGGTTCTAGATCAATTTTACTGGGGAGGCCAGGCTGGGGCCAGTTATATTATGAGAGGGGCACATTAAACGCGGATTAAAAAAGACAAAGACTGAGTTAAGTTAATGCGATAAATAAACTGAAAATACAGTAGTTGGTATTTGTTTCTGTATGGGTATTTATTTCAGTAGCTTTAAGTTAAGGTTCTTTGTTTCAGTAACAACATGGATTCAGTAGTTTTTTTCTTCCATTAACAATCCTTGTGTTATTAACTAAGACACAATTGTATTAAATGACATAAACAGTATTTGCTGCAACACTGAATCAAGTCGATGACCAGTTCAATCTCTAGGGTCTCTGCATGGCTGAGGTTTTCTCTTCTAGAAGTTCACGTTACAGCAACAACATCCTGCGGTTTTTGGAGATTTGTAGTCTCTCAACTGCTAGGTTTTAAACTTAGTTGAAGTAAGCCTCTGGTCCAAGATAAGCAGTGTTGTTTTATTCCTGCGCTCTTCAGCCGGCCAGTGGCGGTGTACCGCTCGAAGGGGTCTGACTACAATGCCATTCTGCCTATTGCGCCACTGCTATAGCCAATCAACAGTCATGTTATAAACTTTACCAGGTCAGTGTTACCGGTGCACTGGCCACTGTTGCACCCCCCCCCCCCCCCCCCCCCCCCCCCCCCCCACCAGAACCGCCCCTGTCCTCACCTAAGATCACACCTGACGGGCATGTCAACCATTCAGAACTATTTTTTGTAAGCTCATTCTTTAAAAAACAGGGTCTTCATTTGTACAGTTATTTCTTGTTTTTTCTCCGAAATCCTTCAAATCCTGAAGTAACCTTTAAATCATTGGAACCTTAGCAACGGCTGTGAGCAGCTCTGTGATGACATGTCGACAGAGCAGCTACAGGGTGTTCCTGCTCAATGCAAATAATAACACAGTATTCACCGTTTCCACAGGGTCAAGTTATTCTTGTTCAAAAAAGCATGGACCAATGAACAGGCGGTTAAGGCTGTGTTCATCCAATCAGGTGCGGGGGGCTGGGTAACCTGTTGCAGTGTCAACTGAACCTGTTTGGAGGCTTAGCCAGAACCAATGAGATGAGAGAGAGTTGTATGACAGACGGTTTCAGGGGAAAGGTGTAGCCTCGCAAGTCCCCTAAGATAGAAACCAAATCAAACGTTTAACTACGATCCACCATGTGTGTGTGAGTGTGTGTGTGTGTGTGTGTGTGTGTGTGTGTGTGTGTGTGTGTGTGTGTGTGTGTGTGTGTGTGTGTGTGTGTGTGTGTGTGTGTGTGTGTGTGTACACAGGTATAGCTGGCAGGACTGAACACGCCTAGAGCATTTACTCAGGAATGTGTGTTACCTGTCTTTGAGTCAACACTAAGCCATGCACGAGGGTGGGGACGGCCTTTCTGACAAAGAGTTATATCCTCACTCTGCTGAACACCAAACATCACCTTTTCCTTTTATTTTTATTTTTAGCATTTTGAAAAAAGTTTAACCTCTTGTGTCATCTTTGATGTTCTTTAACTGTAAAAGAATATAAGGTAGAAATATTATGTTCTTCAGTAGCCGTTTCTCAGAGATCGACTTCAGCATGATGTCTGCGCCCCCTTGTGGTGAAGCACTTCATAAACTGTGTCAACTTTATTTATACTTGTTGGTGAATGAGGAACATCCACATTCACTCTCTCACACTGCAGGCCTGTAGCAGCAGGTTACAGCAGTGTGTGTGTGTGTGTGTGTGTGTGTGTGTGTGTGTGTGTGTGTGTGTGTGTGTGTGTGTGTGTGTGTGTGTGTGTGTGTGTGTGTGTGTGTGTGTGTGTGTGTGTGTGTGTGTGTGTGTGTGTGTGTGTGATTACAGGGTACAGTAATAACGGCCTTGCTGTGTGGAATGGCAACAGGATTTTCCCTCACAGTTAGAACAGGCGCGGTCTTTGCATAGAGGCATAGGTAGGCAACCGCCTTGGGCCCCGCCATCTGTAGGGCCCCCCCTGACTGGGAGCTGTAAACTTCCCATAGGCCTACAGCTGGTAATTGTGGCCCTTTGCACAGTAATTCACAAATAAATGGCGATTTTTATAAATGGTGATTTTTGTATGTTTAAATTGGAAACAAGAACAACAAAATAAATTACAAAGAAATACAGATTCCGTGCACTCCCCCTCTCTTTCGCGTTAAAATGGAATATTCCATCCATGCATGCCATGTGCGCTAGACGACAGTTCAAAAACATTCGCTATGTTCTCACACAACATGCCTGCGCATGTATGCAAATGAGCACAGTGCGAAAGGACGCATTGTGATTGAGCAGTGCTGCGCACATATGCGCAATGGGTGCTACCGCGAACGCGCTCCTTGTGAAAGACGGAAGCGAGGTGAAATGAAGTGTTGTGACTCGTGAGCAAAGCCGTGAACTTCTAGAATATTTAGCAACATGAAGCGCCACTACCCAAGTGGCGCTACAAAAACGAAAACAAAGGGAGAGGCTAAATTAAAAACAGAGTCTCTTCGAAAACTGACAAGCTTTTTTAAAAGCGTGACAACACCGGACCCGAATGTTTTGGTGGAGGAGGAGGTGCCGCCGGCTCCGGCTGTTGATCCAACAGGAGGAGGAGAGGAGCTTAACCCATCGTGCTTGTGCACTGATGACAACAGCAAAGATGAGGAAAATGCCGTGGAGGATGCGGTGAGTAGGCCTACTGCTGCCGTTTCTGATTCTGACCACCCAGAAGAAAGTGATGCTCTTGGTGATGACCCGGGGTTGTGGCCCACAGTAGTCAATGACAGAGAACGGTGCGAATTGGTTAAAAGAGGGCCTGTGCAGCAACAATCAGAATTCCCCAAAAATGCAAAGGGTCGGCGGTTCACAACTGCGAACTACCATATGCAGATGAAAAATGGAGAAAGGATAAGTAGGACGTGGCTAGTGTACAGCAAGGCTAAGGACGCAGCCAAATGTTTTTGTTGCCAACTTTTTGGCAAGGGAGATACACAGCTTAGCTCCACCAACGGTTTTAATCACTGGAATAATCTCCAGGTTCACCTCAAGCAGCACGAGAGGTCTGCTGCACATGTGAAGAATATGGGTGCCTGGCACACACTAAATGCACGCCTTCAAAGTGGCTCAGCCAGTGGCGGCTGGTGAACATTTTTTTGGGGGGGGCGCAGTTGGGCGGCACGGTTTAAATAGCACTTTTTTAGAGGTTTAGCTTAAGACAGTTGGTTAGGTGGCTGCGGCCACATTCGTGCTTCTTACATTTTTGTGTGAAGTGCTTTAGATCCTTCATCCCGGTTGTAGTCCAAAGTGTTTCAGTCCCAGGACTTTGAAATAACAGACAAGGGAAACAAAAAAAGGCATTGCTCACTGTACAACCAGCTAACCAATTCTGCTTAGCATACAAGTTTGAGGAGAAAGTCCGAGTGTAGGTTCTCCCGCGATCAGTGGTCGTCTGTTGGATGTTTAAATCCGGACGCTCGGGTCCCAAGTCTTTCAATTTCTTCTTTTCGACATCTGATAGTCGATGAAACGGTGTTTTAAGTAGAGCTTGCACGGAGTTCTCAGCCATCAATGTCGCCATATTCACTCAATCTAAGTTTCAGCTAGCTACGGTGCTGCTCTTTACGCTTGTGGTTAGGGAATGATAACGATGCTGATTCGCCGAAATAGTCCAATCGCGTATCTAAGAATGTCACATTCAACTAAGAAACAATGCCATTGGCTGTGGGCGCAAAGATTTGCGCCCACAGATCTAAGTTTCATCCTCCAATGAAAAGCTATCCTTGCTAAAATGACTGAGAAAAGTATAAGCTCTCCTATAGACTCCCATGTTATCGGCGCCCACGGACGGTAGCCGACCTGCCTATTCTCAGAAAAGGCGAATGGCAATATATTATGTCCGGACACATTTTAGCGGTTCTTGACAGTGGTCTCCCATACACATTTAACCCATAAACACGGTACATTTCTTATTTCAATTATGTTGTATATATAACGTTTTTTTAACTCAAAAAGTCAGGGTGGGCGGCGCCCAAGCGCCCACTATTGACGCACCGCCACTGGGCTCAGCTATAGATCAGGAGGCACAGAATCTCATGACAGCTGAAGTCATTAGATGCAGAGAAGTGATGAAAAGATTGCTTGCAATTGTTTGCCATCTTGCTCAGTATAATCTGGCATTTAGAGGGCACAGGGAGAAGTTATTCGAGCATGGGAATGGAAATTTCCTGGGGCAAGTACAGTTAATGGCCAAATTTGACCCTGTGATGAAGGAGCATCTCTGGAAAATGAAAGCGAAACAGATTGCTGATACCTACCTGAGCAAACGCATACAGAATGAATTGATATGCCTTGTCGCCCAGTGCACCACTGATGCCTTAGTGGAGCGTGTGAGGAGGGCCAAATACTATGCAGTCATCATGGACTGCACTCCAGATGTAAGCCACAATGAGCAGCTATCAGTGCTGCTGCGAATTGTCAACTGTGAGCTCACAAAGGGAGTTTCTATCCATGAGCACTTCATGGGATTTCTTGTGGCAGATGACACCACTGGCCAAGGTCTTCTGCAGCTGTTTCTAGGACACCTGGAAAGATTGGGGTTGGACCTCTCCAACTGCCGAGGCCAGTCTTACGATAATGGCAGTAACATGCAAGGCAAAACACAGGGTGTCCAGGCGAGGATGTTGGAACTCAACCCCAAAGCACTGTGTGTGCCATGTGGCAGCCACACCTTAAACCTGGTGGTGGGGGATGCTGCAAAGTCCTCAACCATTTCTCTGGGATACTTTGGCACACTACAAAGGCTGTACACTTTGTTTAGTGGCTCTGTTCAGCGTTGGACCATCCTTCAGGAGCATGTGAAAGCTTTCTCAGTCAAGGCCTTGTCCACTACAAGATGGGAGTGCCGGGTGGATGCTGTCAAGGCTGTGCGCTACCAACTCCCAGAGATCGTTGATGCGTTGACAGCTGTGCACAAGCATGCAACATTGAAGAAAGATCCAGAATGCGCCTCCACTGCTGACAGCCTCAAGGAGAACATGATGAAGTGGTCATTCATGGTGAGCACCTTTGTTTGGTACGATGTGTTATACCACATAAACCGTGTCAGTAAAATCTTGCAGAGCCCCAGTGTGTCTATTGAGACACTAAGGAGAGAGGTCATGGCAGTGGCAGACTATCTGGAAGAATACAGGGAGTGTGGCTTTAATTCTGCACAAACAGATGCCAGGGAAGTGGCAGAAAAGATGGAGGTGGAGATGAGCTGGCCTGTTGTGCGACAGAGAAAAAGGAAGAGGCAGTTTGATTATGAGGGAAGAGATGAGCATATGTCTACTCCGGAGGAGCTCTTTAAAAGAGAGTTTTTTCTCCATCTAGTGGACACAGCCAGGTCCACTTTAATGGAGCGATTCTCGAACATGGAGGTCTTCTTTGACCTCTATGGGTTCCTCTACTCATCCGATTCATTAAGAAGCACTATTCAGACAGGGAAACTGGATGGTTGCTGCCGAAAGCTGGAGGAAGTGATAGGAGATGTAGATGGAGACGACCTGAAGATGGAGCTCAAAGGAGCTGTCCAGTCCTTCCCTCCAGTACATCACCTCTCCACTTCAAATGTTAGACCACATCTACAAGGAGAATGTCTTAGACATTTACCCAAACGTCAGCATAGCCTTACGACATCTCCTTACTCTCCCTGTGACGGTGGCTTCAGGTGAGAGAAGCTTCTCCACCCTGAAACGCCTGAAAACATACATGCGGTCTACAATGGCCCAGGATAGGCTGTCTGCCCTTGCCACAATCTCAATAGAGCATGAGGTCCAACAGTCCCTTGACATGGATGCAGTTATAACCCTATTCGCAGAGGCCAAAGTGAGAAAGGTCAGATTTGTTTAAGAAAAAACTGCCACCTGTTCAGTGTTCATAAGAAGAGAAATAAACAGGACAAAAGAAGCAGGAAGATAGTGACAGTAAGCTTGAGACACATGGACATACCACTGAGAGAGAAGCAGAAGAGGTATAGAAACAGAGAGGCAGAAGGAGAGAGAGGAGGACAGCACAGAGACAGGGACAAGAAGTGAGGTAATGATTTTGCAGTGCATTCCTGTGACTACTTGAACCCTGCTTGATAATTAATCATTATCATCTCAAGCAAATTGAATGGTTGTGCATACTATGTATCATATTACAAAATGTGTTAACTGGTAATGTGTTTGCATTTATTCTTTTCTGTTCTAGATTTCTACAGATGTACACATCCCCGACCCTGATGCATGAAAACCGGTGCCCCACACACACACACACACACACACACACACACACACACACACACACACACACACACACACACACACACACACACACACACACACACACACACACACACACACACACACACACACTCTACTCAATCTCTCCTCATTCAGTCACATACCCTTTCTCTCTCTCTCTTTCACTCCCACATATGTTCCCTCTCATACACATGCATTCTCACTCACACACACACACACACACACACACACACACACACACACACACACACACACACACACACACACACACACACACACACACACACACACACACACACACACACACACACCTCTCTCTCACATACTCATTCTCTCTCTTTCTCTCACACATGCACGTACACAAACTTTGCCTATTTCCTTTTTTAACTAATTTTGTTCAATAAATACTTCGCATTTTGACATACGATGGTGTGATATCTGAAACTTATTTCTCGCATATTAATGTTGAGGGCCCCCCTAGCTAAATTCGCCTTGGGCCCCCAAATTGCTAAGACCGCCACTGAGTTAGAACACTCCTCTGTTTCTCAGGCCTAAGCAGAGTCACGTCTATACACATCTGACAGGATGAACACGAAAGCACACAACTATTTAATGTCTCTAAATTCCATTTTGTACTTATATCATATATACTCAATGTAATTACATTGATACGTCAATATAATTTAGTAATATTGATATGCATTTTTTGTGGCACATTATATAAGACCTTTAATGGTCATTGTTTTCTTGGTCGTCTCTCTACTCATCGAGTCTGATTCACTTCCAGACTGTATTGATTCTTTGTCACATAGCCTCTAATACCAAAGCACTACTGACACATTGTGGTCAGATGTGTAATGCCAGCTCATCATCACTGTCTGTAGTGAAGGCAGGTAAACACATAATGTTATTTAAAGTATGTCATGTTGAAGTGCAGGCCTCTAGTCTCTATGCATGAGCTTACCAGCAGAGAACTTTGTTTTTCTTTAGTAGAAGAAGCAGCAGACATTCTTTCAATAGTTTTCAGAGGTGTATGTGCTGTTTAAATATCAACCATTGAGCAAAGCTGCCTCGAAAAACAACTCCTCTTATTCCCTCAGCCAGTGTGCTATGTTATACGACATGAAGGCATTTCCCCCCAGTTGAATCACCTCTCCAATGAGATTGCACATATGAGATGTTTAATTCCCAAGTGCTTTTATTTTACTCACAGGGATTGTACATTCGTGTTGGACCTGATTTACCAAGGCCTTGGAATTCAGTTTGCTTCCTTTTGTTCTACAGTGCATTCCAACTTTCAACATGAACATTTACTGGATTTGACTTAATGCAATGCTCAATACAATAATCCTCATTGTGAAACACTTTCACAGACTGAGAGGAAAGCATGAATCACATTCCCACATCAGCATGACCAGAGGTGTCATATCCAGGGGTGTAGTGCCATGTACACTTAAACATAGTAACACAGTGTTATATAACAATAGTCATTGTCACAATTATCTTTGTTTATTATCTTATCCAATGTAAGCCACTCAGGAAGGTTGAACAACTCTAAAAACACAACTCTGCCTTACATTCTGGAGAGTCAGATAACTTTGAACAAACTATATGGAATACTTTAGACTTTGCAGAGGCTTGGACCTATTTTAAATAAAATGGTGTGTCAGAATCAAGTTTGACAATTAATAATCTAAATTATTCAACAAAAATGGTTCATACACAAATTAATTAATTCTGGAAATATCTCCTCCATCACGGAAATGCAATACAAAATAAATCACACATCAATCTCCATTTTGGTCAGATTCCTGAGGGTGGACTTCATGAGGGAAGCTGTTTTGTACGGTGCTGCTTCCTGTCACTGCTATGTCTTTACAGCATTGCTGATAGAGTGGCACTTGCCACAGTGCTGATAGAGAAGTCTTTTCGTTCGAGTATGGATTATTTTGTATTTTACCATCATTTACAAGCCTACATGTTAAAAGGTGAATTTGCTCATAATGTTGGAATCAGAGACGGAGGGAAATTAAAACGTATTTCTTCGAATTTCTTCCTAAAAGTCTGCCACTTCTCCTGTTGGTGCATAAAGCCCTAAAGCCCTAAAGCCTACCCTGTTGCAGACCTCTTCATCCCATATTCTAGCTCCAGTCCCTTCAGGTGGGCTAACCTGGTTGTCCCACGCTCCAAGCAATTCACCATCACAGTTGAAAAGTATTACCCTTCCACATGGGGCGGGAGTGAAACTTTATATTGTAGGATTTAACTATATTACCTGAAACTGTGGCAAACACTCACATTTATTACATCACCAACCCAAAAGCATTATAATGAGAGTCACAGACATGTTGTTTCAACTGCTGTCTTACAGGTGGAACATTTCTTTATTTCTATTTTTGGGATCAAGGTCTTTTTATTGGTTTTAAGGACACATAAGATACAATGATCAGTACAATACAGTATTACATTCCAAATGACACAACACCCCAGCCAGCCCCCACCCGCTCCAACAGAGCCCTACCCTTATTATGGTATTACTGTACGGATTAGTAATGACGTCAGGATAGATTCCATTAACACTTACACTTATAAACATTCAACGAGACAGGTTCAATGACATAAAAAAAAGGTGTAATAATAGGCAAAAAAAACCTAAAAAACATGTGGCATGTGACAGGTGGAACATTTCTAAGATGAGATATTGTTATATACACCTTGTTAGACAACTGCCATATTAAAAAGTGTGTTTTATTGTCCTAATCAATCAACTGACCTTTCATTATGCTAGACTTTAAAAACACATAAAATATTCTTTTTATTTACAAAAATACACAAAACAACTCGAAAAAAAAGAATCATCCATCTCCAAGATTCAAAGTAAACAGTGACCAAAGAAAAAAAGATAACTTGTGGATTCAATGAAGAACCTCCCTCTGTTGCTGCCTGAGCCATCCGTCATACTCACTGTTCTGTTCACTCTGCCCCCACTGGGATGAGCATTAAACATTGGCAGATCCAGAGCAACTGATCCTGTCTCCTACCATGTGAGATATTAAAAAGTTGTTTTTATTATCCTTATCAATTTGCATCCACTGACCTTTCATTGTGCTAGACTCTCATTTTATCCTGAAAGAACCGTGTTAATCTATCTTTCAGGTTAGATGTTGTCTCGCTGCCAGTTAAATGTTCCACTCAAGACTGTTGCACCACTGTTACATTCCATAAAGGGACAGCGAGGCAAAGTCTTTGTATGTGTGTCTGACTGGTCTCTGCTCTTGTGTCGACTTTTCAGGGGCGCAGAGCAGTGGCGGCTGGTTAATGCAGGGCGCTGGGGCACCGCCCCCTCCAAATGTCTAGACAAGAAAGATAAACATGTTAAAAATAAATTTAATTAATAACGCGAAATAATTTTTAAAAAATTGTTTACTAGTACTAATTATGTGCCTGGTAGTCCTTCAGCATAAATTAAAAATTGTTTTGAAATTGTATTTTGTAAATTTCTGTGTGAATACAAACACTTCTTGGGTAAAGGGTGCCGGCCAAATGGGAGTGATGTAAATCCTTCAACTTTTGGCAAGCAGGTGACCTGAGGGTGGTCTCTAATTGGCTACTTCAGATTTTCCATGGGACTCAGCTCGTAGCGCCCCAGACCCTCCCATATTTATTGACAGCGAATTCGCCTTTCGCTAAGCCACACCCTAGTCTCCGACAAAGCTCCGACACTTTCATGACAGCGCTCTATTGACTGTGTCTCAGATTTTCGTACTTTTAACACTGTCGTTTGTGGACTATAAGAAAGATATGGTTAAACGTTGTGCCTGGGGCACTTGTAAGACTGATAGTCGTTACCCAGAGAGGTTGGAGGGGGGTGTGTGTTTTTTCCCCTTCCCCAAACCAAAATCAGAGCCTGACAAGTGACGCCTGTGGATTAAACTTTGTGGACGTCCTCACTCTCAGCTGAACCCCTCAAAGGTCGACCGGTGTTCCAGTTTAACTGGATTCCGGTTCAACTGGTGGCATTTGTTTACGTTTTCCACTCCTTGAGGATCATATGACACCTTACCAACCCAATCATATGTGGTTGCCAGGTTCGTCATTTTCACCTTGTGTGTCTGAAGTGTGACGAGATAATATTTTTTTTAAAACTTGGCGAAAAAACGTAGGCATCACTTCATGCAAATGTGCATGTGGAGATCACCACACAAAATATGCTGGCCAAGAAATAGAACATATATATACAATATTCCAACTCTTAGTCAACCGCTGGATGCGAGCAATGACATTGACCGCTGTGGTCCATCTTGAGAACCGTATAAGCTGTCCTTGGATGTCAAACTGCTTTGCGGCCTCAGTTTTCAGCACCTGTGTAATCTTCACCTCCGGATTTCCCACCAGCAACTCTGATGAAACCTGATTTCTATACCACGATATAGATATGGTGGCTATATCTCTCTCCCATAAGAACTTAGGACCAGAGAGTCAATTTGAGTTGATGAGGTCAGCCACCTTGAGGCCTCTGGAGGCGTAGTCAGCGGGATTCTCTCCTGTGTCGACGTAGTGCCATTGCCTTGTGTCAGTGGTTTCTCGAATTCTCTCGACACGGTTCGCAACAAAGACATGAAACCTTCGTGCTTCATTGTTGATGTAGCCGAGAACCGCTTGAGAATCTGTCCAATAATACTCCTCATCAATCTTGAGCTCTAGCTCCTCCCTTAACATGTTGCTCACGGCTGCTGAGGTTACTGCAGCAGTTAGCTCTAACCTTGGTATGGTGACTATTTTAATTGGCGCGACTCTCGCTTTGCCCATGACCAAGGAGCAGTGCACTTTCTCTTTGCTCAACAAACTGATGTAAGAGCACTGGCCATACCCTTGGCTGCTCGCATCAGAAAAATGATGCAGTTCAATTCTCTGAACCTCACCAAAGTTATCAGGTATGAAGCATCTTGGAATCTCAATCTTCTCAAAGTTTTCCAAATCTTCATCCAAGTCTCCCACCTTAGCTTCAAATCCCTGGGCAGTGGTTCGTCCCACCCCGTACCTCTCTGACACATCTCCTGCAGCACTCTCTTTCCATCAAGGATGAATGGAGCTAGAAACCCCAAAGGGTCATATAAAGAGGCCACGATTGTGAGAATCCCTCTTCATGTCGCTGGTTTCTCATCAAGTGTCACCTTAAAGGAGAAGCTGTCGCTTTCAATGTTCCATCTTATACCCAACACTCCTTGCACTGGTAAGTCATCATGGTTGAGATCGACATTCTTTACCTCCATAGCACGCTCTGCTATATTGATGGAATCTAGTACCTCTCGGTTATTGGAAATGAATTTGTGGAGGTGCATCTTTCCTTTAGCACACACAGCTTGGGCTTCCTTCACTAACAAAATTGCCTCACCAACTGATTTCACGCGTATGAGGCCATCATCAACATAGAAATGCTTCCTGATGAAGCTAGCCGCAGAGGGGCACTCGTTCTCATTTTGACTGGCAAGGTGTTTCATTCCATAATTGGCGCAGCCAGGAGAAGATGATGCTCCAAACAGGTGCACCTTCATGAGGTATTCTGTGGGTTCTGAGTTTGTGTCCCCATTTTCCCACCAGAGGAACCGCAAATAGTCTCTATCTTCTTTGCTGACATGAAACCTGGAACATTTTTTCCACATTGCACATGACTGCGATGGAATGTTTACGGAAACGGCACAGTACAGCTGTGAGACCATTTGTAAGGTCTGGTCTTGTTAGCAGATGATCATTCAAGGTGCCTTCGTACTTTGCAGGATCTTGTCTGGTTTCCTCGGGTGGTAAACCCCTTGATGTGAAATATACCACATTTTCCCAGGCTCTGGTTGGGTGTCTACTTTCTCTGCATCCCCATCCTTGAAAACACATTCCATGAACCTCACAAAGTCGTTTTTGAACTTGGGATCTCTGTCCATCTTCCTTTTGAGGTGCTTCAGCCGAGCCAAGGCCAGCTTCTTATTGTCTGGGAGGTGAGGACGTACTTTAAAGGGAAGAGGCATCTCAAGGTGGCCATGCTCGTTTTGCTGGATTCCTCCTTTTAAGATCTGCAGGAAGGAAATATCATCTTGAGATATGCTTTTGTCGCATGATTTTGTGTCTGCAAAATCGGACTCAAGAGCCTTAATGACAGAAGATGGTGTTATAAGTGGTAGCTCTCTGACAGATACCCGATGGCAAAGACCAGTCACATCTTTAGCATTCACACGCTGTGGCGCGCTTCCCACAATGCTCCAACCTAGGTCAGTTTTAATGGCGTAGGGCTCATAGTCACCCCCCCAGAGATGACCTTTCTTGGAATTAACGCTCTGGAGCAGTCATAGCCAATCAATAATCCAACACCACAGTCCATTAATGGGGGTATCTCTTGAGCTATGTTGACAAGGTGTTTCCATTTGTTGGCTGTTTGACAAGTGGGGATATGCGCGCGGTCAAGAGGACTGAAGTCTCTCGTGTAGGCTGAATGTAAGTTGATGGAAATGTTTGAGGAGAAACCCCTGACTTTGAGATCACATACTCTTTGACTCTTCAGAATTGAATCTTTCATCATGGTGGAGAGGTTCAGTTTCACCGGCTCCATTGCTGCATGAAGCTTTTCGCACACCTCTTGATCAACAAATGTGTGACTGCTTTGTGTGTCCAGGAAGGCATATGCTAAGGTTTCATTATCAGGAGCGTTAGGTGCTGAAATCCACACTGGCACAATCATAGACGTGCTCCCACCTTCTCCTCCATTCACACAGCATGATAATGAGGATGTAATTTCTTCAACTGCACTCTGCTTTGCCTCTGCTGGGAAACGATCGTCATGCAATGGAGTTGGGTGAGTCTTTTTGCATATGCCACACATGGCTCTGTTTCTACAGTCTTTAGCATTGTGACCATTTCTCAGACATGCGAAACACAGCTTATTTTCATGTATGCATTTTTTCTTTTCTTCTACAGACATTTCTGTTAGCCTTTTGCATTTGTGTATGGAGTGGTTTTCTCCACAGCAAATACACTTGCTTGTGTCTGAGTTTTGTAATGGTGTGCTCCACTTCCTTGGTTTTTCAGCATCTCTTTACCTGATTTCATCTAGGTCTGGTGATGTGGAGCTCAATGAAACTGGGGCCTTCACATTTGTGGCAAATGTGTTTGCTTTTGAGTGCTTCATCTCTCTTCCTGGTGTCTCTGCAAAGTGCCTTAAAGCGTGCAAGGATGACACTGGATTACATGCAATGCGTGCCTCTTTAGCGATGAATGAAGCAAACTCATGAAAGCTTGGATGGTCATGGCCGCGATCCAACTGCTCTGTGACGTAGCGGTTCCCAAGGATGGATTACTGCACGGGCCTACCGGGCCCAGGCCAAGGGGGCCCTGAAGCCCAAGCCTCTGCGCTACCATTTCAATATTGTTTCTACAACATTTGAATCCTGATATCTTACTGGGGCCCAAAAGCCATATAACAATGGTTATATTATGTAATATGTCTTAATAGGGCCCCTCCCATGCCACGGGCCCCTCCCATAGGTTGTGTGTGTTATTCATCCCTGATATCGGAAAAAGGCCCCTCAATCAGGTAGCATGGGGTAGGATATGTCATATAGGGCCCTGAAACCACAGGTTATGTTAGTCATCCCTGGTATCTGAAAGGGGCCTCTCAATCAAATAGCATGGGGGATGATATGTCATATGTCTTAATAGGGCCCCTGAACCACAGGTTATGTTATTCACCCCTGATATCTGAAATGGGCCTCTCAATCAAATAACGTGGGGTATTAAATGTCACATGTCCCCCTCTATCTGCGTCATTAGTCCGCTGTCCAAGGTAGCTGCTGTTGTCCGATGGTGCAGGGCAAGCATACAGGACAGATGTATGGGCCCCTGATGTAGGGCCCCTCAATCATTTACCACCACGGGTTGTTATTCACCTCAGATATTAGTCAAATAACACTGATCTTACTCTCTTCTTCATTTTATTATTGTTATTATTGTTATTATTATTATTATGATTATTAAATTAGCCAAGTGTTGCCTGACAAAAAGCTAATTTAGCCAGTGGTCGGCTGGGAGAATCTGTGAGATTCCTAATTTGACAACCAAAGCATTTGATGTTGTAAATATTATATATAAGCCTAGATATATAATAGATATAATAAGAAAATATAAGCCTTGTTGTCTAGGAGACAGCTAGTCTGTTAGCTTACTGAATGTAGTTAGTAGGCTATAGCTGGATGTGTCAATAGAGGGCGCTAGTTAGAAAACTTGACAGGCAGGTGAACGGTTACAATACTAACGATTAAGTCAATGCAAGATGGAGCGTATTAAGTGGAGCAGCTAAACGCAAGTTCAAAAAACTGTAAGATTTGAGAGAAGCTGAGATTTTAAATCAAGTTTAAATAATTCTACAAGGGGGACAACAGCTAGATGTGATGAAGATGACAGACAGCCGGTTAGCATTAGCAGCAGCAGCAGTGATGTTATGCCAACAGAAGTGAGGGAGGAGGAGGATAATGAGGACAATGGGGAGGATAATGCGCAGACATATGGAGAGACAGCAACAGATGAACATAGTGAGGAGAGACATGGAGTGACAACAGCGAAATGTGATTAAGACGACAGACAGCCATTGAGCATTAGCAGCAGCAGTGATGTTATGTCAACAGAAGTGGGGGAGGATGAGGACAATGAGGACACATATGGAGGGATAACAGGAGGACATGGTGAGGAGAGACAGCCAGGTAGCAGCAGTAGCAGCAACAGCAGCAGTGTTATGCCAGCTGAAGCAGGGAAGGAGGAGGAGAACATGACAGTAGATTTGGAGGGGGACCAAAGGCAGATTGCCTCTGCTAGCATTGTAGAGGAGTGCCAGTTACCATGTCTTAACGGGAGAGCGCAGCAAGGGGTGTCATCATGGTTTGAGACTGTTAATGACCCAGTTTGCTGGGGGGACACTCAAAATGACAGGGCTAAAGCAGCTCTCATTGACAGAGGGGTCAAAGTGTTCCAAAACTGGAGTGCAATTTATCCTGCCTCTGCAAGAGACAGTGGAATAGGTGGCAAGATTCGTGTTCTAACAAAAGACCAGCTCAAATGCATGTTGCCAAATGGCCAAGTCGTCGATAGAGAGTGGATCACATATTCTCGGTCCACAGGAAATATTTACTGTTTTGCATGCAAATTGTTTTCGTCCAAATCACGTTCATTCGTCGCTGGTTATTCCGACTGGAAACATCCAGAGCGGATTGGCGAATATGAGAGAAGTGCGGAACATCTGGCCTGTATGAACGCCCTGCATCGTCGGACAACAGCAGCTACCGTTGACAGCAGACTGATGAAGCAGATAGAGGGGGAGAGGCAGTATTGGAGAGAGGTGCTCAGGAGAGTTATCAAGTTCTTGGGGGAGAGAGGACTTGCATTTAGGGGACAAGATGAATTACTAGGCTCACCCCACAATGGGAATTACTTGGGCAATTTAGAATTGTTATCGCAGTTTGACTCGTTCTTGGCAGAGCACATCAGAGAGTTTGGGCAGAAGGGCCGTGGCAGCGTCTCCTATTTATCCTCAACAGTCTGTGACGAGTTCATAGAACTCATGGGACAGAAAACAAGGCAAATTATTATGAAGGAATTACGTGATGCCAAGTATTTCTCTGTAATAGTTGACTCGACACCTGATTTATCCCACGTAGACCAGCTTACGTTCATTTTTAGATTTGTGAGTGAAACATGCTGCATAATGGAGCGCTTTGTTGGATTTGAGCCCATCAATAGTCATAGAGGAGAAAGTTTAGCTGATTGTGTTATCTCAATGGTGCATCAACTTGGTCTAGATCTTGCAAACTGTCGTGGACAGTCTTATGATAATGCGAGTAATATGAGTGGAAAATATAACGGATTGCAAGCCTACCTAAAGAAAAAAAGAATCCAATGATTCACTATGTCCCATGTGCAGCCCATTCTTTAAACCTGGTCGGAGTGAACAGTATTGAGGGCTGTATCAATGCGGTTGGCAATTATTTTGATTTTTTGCAGTCTCTGTACAAATTCGCCGCTGCCTCACCGCATCGCTGGGGCAAAGTATTCTGAGATTCTAACGCTCGCATAGAGCTTACTTTGAAATCCCTCTCTAACACATGCTGGAGCTGCCGAGCGGAGTCAACTAGCGCTATTTTGCAGCGCAGCGATGTCTCACTTGAGTGTGCTGTCAGAGCGCTGGAATCACTACGTGATTGCGTTGCTGCACAAAGGGATCTTTTTAACAAATTTGAGAGGGCCGCATTGAGTGTGCCTGGTGTCAGCCAGGTGTACAAGCATGGCATTTGTCGTCGAAAGAGACGCTAAGCCTTTGCTGACGAAACAGCAGAAGAGGGCATTGAGCTCGGGGGAAAACGCACATTTCAAATAGAGACATTCAATGTTGCCATTGACACACTCACACAGAGCCTCAGACACCGTCTGGAGGCATACAGGGACTTGTATGACTTGTTCAGTGCGCTTTTCTTCGAAAAGACTGAATCGGATGTCTCAGTGGTGCAGAAGGCCAGTGTTCTGGCATCTGCCTACCCATCTGATATGGATAATGTTTAGGCGATGAACTAATCCAACTGAGGTCATTCATCAAGGCTGGGGATGACACAAGCCCAAAAGGACTGCTCAGACTAATTTTGGATTATGCCCTTGAGTCTATGTTTCCGAACGTGTATGTTTCTGAACGTGTATGTTGCGCTTCGGTTATTCCTCACACTGCCTGTAACCAACTGCGAATGTGAGCGATCATTCTCTCTCCTGGGTCGGATAAAAAATTAATTAAGGACGAAGATGAAACAAGAACGTCTCTCCTGGCTTTCTCTGATGGCCATCGAGAGTGAGCTGACCAAGTCATTGGACTTTAATGACATTGTCAATGAATTTGCGCAGCGCAAAGTCCGGAAGAGATGCGTTTAATGATAGCCTATTTAATAATTTTTAGCCTTCTTCACACAAACATATAGCCTACGTTTCAGATCATAACTTCTGTGTGATTGATTTGTTCAAAAGTGATGTTTCATGAATTAAAATGTATTTTTAGCGCAACCTTTGTACTGCTGCTGATTTGTGTGTGAGTGCAGAGTTGGGTTGTTTGCCGATGTGGCGTTTGTGTGTTGGGGGGGGGCCTTGTCTCGTCGTCTGGGCCCAGGGGCCCATGGACTCATAATCCGTCCCTGGCGGTTCCACCTGGATGTCGCCCATTCAGGGAGCTTGAGCAGCATTTTCTGGTTCTCCTCACAGTCATTCGGAACCTGTAAATCCTTTATATGAGACATGGCATTACTACATGTTTGGAGGAAATCGCAGAATTCTCTCAGCTTGACATACTCCTTTCCACCAATCCTTGGCCACATATTTAGCTTCTCTCTAAAAGCCTGTTCAGCATTCAACACCATTGTGCCCTCCAAGCTCATCATGAAGCTCAGGGACCTTGGGCTCAACAGCGCCCTCTGTGACTGGATCATGAGCTTCCTAACGGGCAGATCCCAGGCAGTGCGGATGGGGAACATCACATCCTCCACCTTGACCCTCAAGACCGGAGCCCCTCAGGGTTGTGTGCTCAGCCCTCTCCTCTACTCCCTGTTCACGCACGACTGCGTGGCCACACACAGCTCCAACACCATCATCAAGTTTGCTGACGACACGACCGTCATCGGCCTGATCACAGACGGCGACGAGACGGCGTACAGAGAGGAGGTCAGAGCCCTGACATCTTGGTGCCAGGACAACAACCTCCATCTCAACGTCAGCAAAACAAAGGAGCTGATTGTGGACTACAGGAAGAGGCAGAGAGTGGCACACACACCCATCACCATCGACGGGACTCCTGTGGATAGAGTCAGCAGCTTCAGATCCCTCGGGGTAAACATCAGTGAGGACCTGACATGGACACATCACACCAGGGTCACATCCAAGACGGCTCGACAGCGGCTCTTCTTCCTACGCAGGCTGCGGAAGTTCAACATGGACCTCAGGATACTCTGCAACTTCTATAGGTGCACCATCGAGAGTATCCTGACTGGCTGCATCACCGCCTGGTATGGCAGTTGCACCGCCCTCAACTGTAAGACTCTACAGAGGGTGGTGAAAACTGCTCAGCACATCACCAGGACGGAGCTGCCATCCATGGAGGACCTCTACACCCAGCGGTGTAGGAAGAAGGCCGGTAGGATAATAAAGGACCCCCTTCACCCCAGCAACAATCTGTTCTGTCTGCTGCCGTCTGGCAGACGGTACCGCAGCATCCGGACCAAGACCACCAGACTCAGAGACAGTTTTATACCACAGGCTATAAGACTGCTGAAACTCCTGAGCTCTGTGAATGTCTACTCACATCTGTTTATAGTACACATATCTATATATACATATATTATACACATCTGCCATACACATCTGTTTATAATACACATATCTATATATTATACATATCTGCCATATACATCTGCTATACATAATATATGCATCTGTCCATACCTCCTCATTCAACAGTGTAAAGTATTTAAATACTTTCAATGTATTCCACATATATATTTCACATCCTCAAATCTTTATTGTTGTTATTGTAAATATTCTTCTCTCTTTTTGCACTATATCTTATTTGCACCATGTATGTTGAGTTGTTGGAGGAGCATGGGATATAAGATTTTCATTGCCAACATATACGTTGTATATGCTGTGCATATGACCAATAAAACCTTGAAACCTTGAAACATTGAAAATGTGGAGAAATGTGAGTGTGAAATGGAACAGTATTGAATGTGATCACTTTGAATTGATGACAATAGGGTGTTTAATAACCTGGTCATTAGTCAATTTGATCCAACAGTTAAGAGTGAATGTGATGTATGTAAGGACCAGGTTGAAACCTGTATGCATGAGTTGTTGAATGCAGAGAGCTTGTTGAGTATTTTGGAAGGATGGAAGAGTTATTTAGCAGATGTTGGAATGAATGGTATGTGAGCGAAATGGAATGGAAGGAGTTGTGGTTGTTTGGTGCGATTGTGAAGAAGGATGGATGCAATGTGTCTCTGCTTAATTGTGTTCTGAGCCATGCAAGATACGCCGTAACCTGAGGAGGAACAGTGCCCATTATGAGGGGAGGAAAAATAATGTTTTGAGCATTTTTGTAAGGACCACAAGAAGGGACCTAACTATGCTTCATAGCCACATGGGGAAAGAAACTTTAGAGGAAGACTTTATAAACGGAAGCTCCTTATTATCAATGGAAGAAGACATTCTGGTCTGTAATTTTGGAAAATGATGATGGAAGGTTTATTTTGTTGTGGTTTTGAAAGGAAAATGGGGGACTCATTCTGAACAAAGAAAAAGACATTGTTTATTTTCGTAAAGATGTTTTGTTTTATTTTGTTGATTTTTGATTATGTTTTGTTTATTTCATTAATTTGCATGACAAGTTTGGGTTTTTGGTGGAGGAGGAGTTATTATTTGTTATTGGAAATGTCTGAGAAGAATGAAAGGAACCATGCGGGAAATGAAAATACATATTGATATGTAAGATTGTGAAAAATAAAAAATGAAAGTACAATTAAACAAATAAAATGTAAAAAATGTAAATAAAATGTAAATATTTACTTTTTATAATAAAATATCAAAAAATTTAAAAAAAGTAACATTCATGGTTGAGATATATATTGCCCAAATGTACAGGTTCGAATCCTGTCGCTGGAGTATGAATATTGTTTATTTTCATTTTTATTTTTTGGCCAGCATATTTTGTGTTGTTGTCTGTGGGTGATCTCCAGATGTGCATTTTACATGAACTGGTGATGTTAACGCATTTTCGGCAAGGTTTTCTCCGTTGTCTGGTATATATATAATACATTGAGTTACATACAATTGTTATCATAAAGGACTGTTTCTTTTGACCCTATTTATTTTATTCCTGGGAACCAGAGGAAAACAATGTCCTCCAATTTCCTACCTACTGTATTTAGGTTTTAAAAAACATCCTGCATTCAAATACAAATTGTTAAAAGAAAAAAAAAAACATCCTGCAAATTAGACTTTTTTAAATTTAGTTATTTTAGTGGGAAAAGAGAGCAAAACTACAGGTACAGAATACGCTCTGCTTCAGTTCTGTCTCCTGCAACAATATTGAGTCATTATGTCAGAAATAAGAATCAGAAATACTTTATTCATCCCAAACTGGGATTTATTTTTATTTTTATGTCTTTGAAGATGGTCCTGATGTCCTGAACACAAATTATTTAACTGCTTTTCAGAACTAATTATATAATTCCTAACATGTCAATAAACAAGAACATATATGATTTCCATGGTAAAATACCAATAGATGAACAATATTTGACATCTCCTCCTTGTATAAAATAATGATGTTGGTATGCCGGCCATTTTGGATGAAAAGAAACTTCAGAATCAGAATCACAAATACTTTATTTATCTCAAATTGGGAAACATGTTTTGTTACCGCAGCAAAATACAATACAATATGAAACATAGCAAAAAAATGGAAATAAAAATAAGAAATATACAAATATTAAATAGTGTAATGGAATGGAATATTGAATGAAAATATAATATAAGTGTAAGTGTGCATGTTAAGTCCAGTTCACAGAGAGGCTATGGAGCAGTGAGTTGTCTGCCTGCCAGAGGGGAATTATTGTACAGAGTTATTGCAGTGGGCAGGAATGTTCTCCTGTACCTGTCCTTGTGACAGCGAAGCTTGAGCAGTCTGTTGCAGGTGGAGAGGGAGTCTTCCTCTCCACCACAGCCTCAAAAGGGTCCAATTTGATGCCGATGACAGAGCCAGCTTTCTTGGGGGGGTCAGAGGCAAGGAGATTATTGGGGGGATGTTGAAGCCCAGATGAGTGGTTAAGGTGAGGTATACAGTTCTAACTAATGACATATCACTGGAAGCAGGGTGCGATTTGACAAAAAAACAGAGGGGGGGATGTTTTTTATTTTTTATTCATAGACAAGAACATTGGACTTTTAACTTGCATAGGGAGAAAAAAACGCAAAAGGTAGGCTATATATATACACCTGTTCACTAAATAATTCACTAAAATAGCAAAACGTGCTGTCAACAATTCAGGGACAGGTCTGGAAAACTAGACTAGGTAAACAGTCGGCTCTGGTGACGAATTTGTGGTGGCTTTTTCGGTTTTCCTGTCGGGGCATTGTCTGCAGCATTTCGGCCCTCTTTTATCCACAATTCTGCAAATGTGTGCGCAGGAAAGGATGCCACCTCTGGACCATTGACACCAATGAACAGTAGGCCATTCAAAGTGGAGACGTGCATTCTGTTTCGTTCTTCCGTGAGGATGTGGTTCATCGCACTAAAGCCACGCTCGCACTCAGCCGTTGACACAGGGAGCGTGGAGACAGCGATGAGCACTTTTTTCAAGGTCTCCCCAGTGACACCATTGCATTTCAGTTCATGAAATTCTTTGAGGAGTGTGGGCATATTTGTGTCTGCTATAGCAAGGCTTTTATGAATGGTCAGAAGTTTGTCATCCCCATAAAGCAACCGTTCATCTTCATCGGAGGGCCAATTTGAGGGGTTCAGCGCAGCCGGCGCAGAAAAAATGCCGTTGTCATCGAGCCTGCTCTGGATGTTATCGGCCAAGGAGATGAAAAAACGCTCACGAAAGGTCTCTGCCTTCCGCTGTTCTCCGTCACTCGGCTGAGACACATTAACCCCCTTAAATGTTTGCTTACTGCCCAATTCCTCCTTCAGACATCGTATGTTCACTCCATCGGCATTCCTCATAGCCCTCAGTGTCCGCACGGCAACGCCCACCTCAGCAGTAGCGGTGATTGCTGTGGCATCTCGTCTCTGAAGAAAGAGGGACAGGTCCTGCATCGTTTCGAGCGCGTCTTTTACGAATGCCATCTCCACCACGAAAAGCCACTGAGTCATCTTAGCATGCATTCCCTTACATTTGGCCCTGTCTTTGGTTGATCGTGATGTGTCTTTGGCCAGTGACGCGAAGAGTTTGACCAGGGCTGGATAGCTTTGCCAAAGAGCCGTCACAGATGTGCAAGACGAGGATAGCCAGCGCACGTCAAACACCCTTCCTATCCTGCGAGCTTGCATCTCCAAATTGGAAGCGACAAGCTCTAGCTCTCGCATGTTCTTTGGACTTTGAGAGAAGAAGGCGTACAGGGAGTCAGTGAACATCTGGAAATGACTTGCATCTGTAATTTGTTTGACAGAGTCATGGACGGCAAGTTCTAGTTTGTGATTCATGCAGTGAATGACAATCAGGTTGGGGTTAATCTCCTCACGTAGGAGTGTGGCGACCCCCTTGTATCGGCCCAACATAGCGGCGGCCCCATCCGTCGCGAACCCAATTAGTCGGGAGCGCAACATGTCTTTTGAGATACCCTGCTTCTCAAGGCACTGAAGCACAGTGTCACGGATCGCCGATCCAGTGCACGACTGCAACTCAGCAAGTTGGAAGAAGAAATTGCAACACTCCCCTTCAAATGGAATTCTAATGTAAATGATCAGACATGTTTTATTTGAAACTGTTGTGCTCTCATCAATGAGAATGCTGAACTTGTCGGGTGAGCTTTTAAGGAAGTCCACCAGACGCACTGTCATTTTCTCTGCAATAAACATCAGCATATTCCGACATGCCTTGTCAGAATGCAGCATGTTACCGAGGTTAACATCGTTGAGTTGTTGCAGTTCAACCAGGTGAGGCTGCATTTTGAATGACAGGTCAGTGTAGCAGATCATGTAAGCTGTGCGAATGCAGTACTCTGTGGTTTTTAAACTATGCTCATGATGCTTTCGCCACAGAGCTGCACTGTTCTCATTTGCCTTTTCAATTGCGGCGTCTTGTCTTTTTTGTACAATTTCAATACATTTGATATGGCTTTGACATTTTCCGTGCTTGCTGATTTTGTCATTTAATTTTTTTGCCGTTTTGGCTTTTATGCCTTTAATGAAGGCAGAGTCTATATGAAGCCTTTCCTGTGTGTGTGGGCCTAAATCCCTGACGTCGGAACAAGCTTGGCACTTGACTGACCCGTCTGTGCTGACAGCTAGCCACTCACGACCCTCTCTCCATTTAGCAAAGCGCCCCGGCTCAATGCACCCTCCTACCACATGCGTTTCAGAGTCGCTAGCAACATCGGCGTTTCTTTCATCAAGTGGCTGGGAATCGTCCTGCAGGCCTACATGAACGCCAACCTCCAGCGAATTTCTTGCGCTATCACTCTCAGGTGTTAATTTCGTTGTTTTATTATTTGGTCCCGTAAAGTAGGACGATATGCTGCTCTGAACGCGTTTCATGTTTGCATCAGCGCTGTTTTTCCTGCAAAGTTCCCGCACTAAAATGTTACAATGTTTTTGTTTTCGATGACGTTCCGAAATATGCGCAGTCTGCCAGAAGGCTGCTGAATAGCCTACTCTGACACTGAAGATCGTTAGATTTCAAGAGTTTAAGTAGTCTAGCAGTTAAGTTGCATTCATCGCTATCAAGGGGGGGAAATCCTTGTCCCCACCGGAGATAAAAATAATTTAGCAGAGGTAGGGATAGGAAAACCAGAGGGGGGGAAATCCTCACCATCCCCCCCTACAAATCGCACCCTGACTGGAAGGCCCGGGATGTTCTCTGTACAGGGCAGCAGGGATTGATAGAGTAGCTCAAAAGAGTAAAAGGAGGTTCATGAAAACATAATGTCCACTACAGAGGACACAAGTCAATGGGCTGGGTCTCAGGAGGAATATGGTAGATACTAAAATCACAAATGCAAATAGATTTAAAACAATCCACACATACAATTCAATTTAGAAACTAGACACATTTAAAACAAAACATGCATTGAGAAGTAAGAAGCATTGGAGATCTAGAAATGTGTAGAGCCTTAAATCATTTTCAAGTTTTATTGAGTATTACATGGTTTCTCTTTGACCCGCCCTGTCTAATTCGCTATATGCTCTGCTACTTCCTGGTTTTAGATAAACCAGCTCAGGAATTTCCGGTCAACTGTCAAAGATGTCGTTCTATACTCGCTGCTTGCAGGATTTACCTCAGGTCCACATCAATGATGTACACCAACTTATTCAGGCAACCTCAAAGACATCATCAAGCAAACGTGAAAAGGGATTTAAGCTGTACATATCCAGCTATATCCATGACTACGAAGATAAGTTGGCAAAAGTATAATTCTATCTTTCTATAGGCCACGAGACAGCTAGCTAGCTAGCTTGCACCACGCTAGCGATAGCATAACATCGGTAAACTGAATATAACTACCGTTGGCAGCTTTGAAATGTATGCATTAACATAAAGTTGTGTGTTGCTATGTCTTTGTCCTTGTTGAGTTTGTTGCTTCTGTTTCTCAGTCTCTGACAAGAATGAGGCAGGAGAGGTGTCTGTGAGGGAAAGCTGCTTCAGGTCGATGAGGAAAAATGAGAGACCTCACAACTTGAGTGTAGGAGAATGAGAGCAGGTTCAAAGTAATAATGTTAAAAGTCTCTGCTTTCTGGGAATGAAAATGACATTTGCCAGTATAATACAGGCTGGAGAATAAATAGTGACTATACTGTTTGGACCTACAGCCTACTGCTGTAACAATTATTTTACTGAATAGCACATGGTACACCATCTAGGTTCAGTGTGTAGTAGACATATGGGACACAGATCAGGATTGCCAGAGAGTAGAGACAGTAAGGTTGCCAGCCTTTGACATTGTACACAGTGAGGCTAAAACATATTACTAGCTACAGTGTGAACCTACATAATTCCATAATTGCATATACAACGTATATGTTGGCAATGAAAATCTTATATCCCATGCTCCTCCAACAACTCAACATACATGGTGCAAATAAGATAAATAAAATAGTGCAAAAAGAGAGGAGAATATTTACAATAACAACAATAAAGATTTAAGGATGTGGAATATATACATATGTGCAATATTATGAGCTGGTTTATAGTTGTGGTGTATAATTTGCAGTTTTGCAGAAGTTCCATGTAACGTTCCATGCATTAAGCGAATTGGTCATCTGTGTATTTTCTTTGGTCTTGTGAAGAAATATATAGCACACATATAAGTAATTTAAGGAAAGTCACACAGGACCAACCAAAAAACAGCAGAAGAAAACAGATCAATACGAGGACACACAAAATTGCAGTTCGTTTATCAGTGCTATATTTTATTTTGAAATCTGTCCCCGGAAGTAACGGTCGATAGCTAGCTTGACCGGGACTCCGTTAGCCGCAGCGTTAGCCGTTCAGTTAGCTCTCCGGTTTACTGAATGTTGTTCAAGAGCAGAAACACATAACATGTTTAGAGAAGAGATGGACCGACAGCGGAAGCTGCTTGTGCATGAAAGGAAGCCGGGAAAAAGAACAGGTTAGTAATACTTATGTTTACAGCGCTCCTGATGAGGCTAAGCTTACATTAGCTGCGGCAAGCTAGCTTCAGCCTGATCCTTTACTTTGTGTTTGTTATAAGCAGCGGGCAAAGTAACGAAGTACATTTACTCCTCAGGCTACTGTACTACACTAATAACATGAGGTACTTGTGCTGTACTTGAGTTTTTTTATTTTCTGCTGTTTTTTTACCTTTAACTACACTGCATTTAGCCGAGAGCTTTAGTGTCTTTGCAGATTCAAAACAAAATATAATTGTAATAATAATAATTAGGACATGTTATTCTAGACTAACCCACCCAGCAGTATATAGAGGGATTCTAAATGAACGCCACCTTTACCAGCTGCAACATGTAAGTGATGAACTCATTAATGCATCAATAATTATGATATAACAGACGAGTCATTCAAGAACTGGAGGACATTCTCTGTCCCACCTGTGAAATGCGGCAGCGCATTCTTTTTCAAATAATTGTTTCGAGTTACGAATTGTCCCCTGAATCCTTAGGTTACACTTGAGAACATCGACACATATGCCGCTGACAGCCACGCTCGCAGGTAGCGGTTTGTTTACTACTGTGAAAAGCAGAAGTAGGAAGCGTCAGGTCAGAGCCTGCCATTCGGCGCATAACATACATCATTACCAAACGTGTGATTGGTTAAGAGAACACCAATGATTTTAAACTTCAGACAAATTTCCACCCATTCCAGTAATTCAAATCCAACGACGCTGTTCCAGACTGTATGCTGGAGAGAATCGAAGTCAAACAGGCTGGTATTACCAGGCTAATGTGCTTCTGCCATGGACCAAAACTCAGTCCTCTCTTTTATTTCATAGTTATTTTATTCTTTCAGTTCAATTGTGGCACTCCAATCCAATCAACCCAAAATGAAGCAATTCAATTCAAAGTTATCTTTCTTTATTTAGTTAAATAGCCTGTATAAGTTTGTCCTTGCCTTGAAAGTGGCATTGTATTCTGCAGCTAGCATGAATAAATGAAATAAACCTTTTAATAAAAGGTGTACCGTAGATGCCGGAGCTGGCTAAAGCATTTTGTGTCATTTTTTGTCATGCTTTGCTACTTTAAAAAATAGAAATAAATGTATAATGAAGAATAGAAAATAAAGGATTAATTTGAAAAGGTTTGGATGTGTAAATGTCCTCCAATTCTGGAATGGCCCGTATGTTTCTGTTCATAATGAAGACTTGCTTTTAGTTAAATAGTTCATGAAAATGGTAACTGATAACGACAATTTGATGGGTGGTAATTCAGGAGTATTACATTTAAGTAACAAAGCAATGGAACCTGATTTGTTTGTTATTTTTGTTTTGCCTCAATAACAAATGCACAGCAAATATATACAGTACAAGAGAACACATACTATCAGTTAGCACAAATCTGGATTTTATCTCAAAAAGTCAACATGCTCATAGTTTTACATTTCTTTACTCTGAAAAGAATGAAATCCTAGCTCCTGTCTGAAACAATGTACGTCTTTGCTCTTTTTTATAGAAAAAAGTCCCCACCCTTGTAAGTAAAGCACCAACATGGGTTTTTTCTTCCCCTTTACTCTTGTAATGTTTCTAGAGTTTGTGGCAATTAAAAATATAATTATCATTGCTTGGTTTTAGTTGGTTTCACAAAAAAAAAAAAATGTGCTCATTGTGGGCGAAGTTAACAGCTGACCACCGAGCAACGCCTGTCCTGCACACAGCAGTCAGTGCCACAGGCTGACCGGCCCATTTTCAATAGTTGTTTTTCAGGTCGGTCCAAAAGAATAAAAGCAAAAGATTTTAAAATGCTAGTTTTCTGAATGGAGTTTGGTTGATCATAAACTAACTTTGTTGTTACACAACATAACAAAGTCATCCAAGCGTAAATATAGCAGCTACTGTGTTTATTTGAACACAGATCATTTATTTACATTTATAAATGTCAATTTGATGTTTTTGCTCTGCGTCCTGTAGGAATGCAGCAATCCAAAAATGTAAAACGCCAATCAAACCGTTTCATGAGCTCATCTTTACATATTCGATTAAAGCAGCAGGAAGTGTTAATCTAAGTATTACCTGGTACTAGAACAGGATCTGTAGTGTGATGTTGGGACACTGTGACTGATCTGCAGGACTAACTGTCCCGAGCATCATTGACCGCTCTTACAGAGGAAATCACAGATATCAGGAGCCTCAGACCTCAATGTGAAGCCTCAGTTATTAATATGGTTTCCTGTTAACCTCCTCGTGTGACAGGCGACTGTTGCAGAGCTGGTCTGGTCTTTATGCCATGAGGTTATAGCTCACAGTGATATAAATGTCTGTCTGTGTTTCAGTTTTACCTTCAGATGTACGAAAGGTGATTGTTGGTGAAGAACAGCAGCAGATGGTTTCACTCTCAACTGCAGTCGTCCAGCAGCTGTTGGTGGTTAAAGAAGAGGTTCCCCCTGAGCAGCATGAGAGGAGTTCCATTCTGGACCCAGAGCCCCCCCCACACATTAAAGAGGAACAGCAGGAACTCTGGAGCAGTCAGGAGGGAGAGCAGCTTCAGGGGCTGGTGGAGGCTGATATCGAGTCCACCTTCACTCCTGTCCCTGTGAAGAATGAAGATGAGGAAGAGAAACCTCCGTCCTCACAGCTTCATCACAGACAGACTGAACTAATGGAAACACAAGCTGATGGAGAGGACTGTGGAGGATCAGAACCAGCCTCAGATCCAGATACACATTTACAACCAGATACTGAGGACAACACTAGAGACTCTTCTGAACCTGAGACTGATGACAGTGATTTTTGGAAGGAGACCAGAGAGCATCCATCAGGTTTAAACTCTCTGGAAAGTGATCAAGTCCCTGTCAGTGATTCCAGACGTAGTGCTCGAGAGAAACCGTTTAGCTGCTTTCAGTGTGGAAAAAGATTTAGCTGTAAGGGGGACCTGAAGGGACACATTATAACTCATACAGGAGAGAAACCATTCAGTTGCTCTGAGTGCAATACAGTATTTGTGTTTGAAGAACAGCTTCATTTACACTTAATAACTCATAAACGAGAGAATTCCTTTAGTTGTTCGAATTGTGATATGAGTTTTGAACAAAAAGTGAATCTGACAAACCCCATTGCAGTCCAAACAGGGCGCAAACTCTTCCTCTGCTCTGTTTGTAACTCAGGTTTCAGTGATAGTGAGGCTTTAGTTCAACACATGAGGATCCACACGACACAAACACAGTTTAGTTGCCCAATTTGTAGTAAAGAATTTGCCTGGAGAAGATATCTGACAAAACATATGGATATCCACAAAATCTACAGCTGCAGTGTTTGTTCCAAAAAGTTCACTCGCCGTTATCAGCTGAAATACCATCAGTGTGTTGATCGTCAGTCCTCAAAGCTTCATCGGAGCAAAACACAAAATGAAGTCCTCGTCAGTAATGATAGGTGTAATACTGCTGAAAAACCATATAGTTGCTCTAACTGTGGGAAAATATTTGGCCAAAAGCACCATCTAAAGAGACACCGGAGATCTCATACAGGAGAGAAACCATTTAGATGCTCAGTATGTAGGAAGTATTTTGCACGAAGTGACACGTTACAGACACACATGAGCATCCACACCGGAGAAAAACCATTCAACTGCTCAGTTTGTGAGAAAACATTTCTGCGCAAGGCACATCTGAAGAGACATATGGGAACTCATACGGGGGGAAACCATTCAGCTGCTGATTGTCTTGGAACAGATACGTAGAGGTCACACACTACATAGGAGTTCTCCAGAACCACACTGAACTCCAAACATAAGAACATGTTTATTCAGATTGTCTCTATCATGCGAAGCAACACAAGTAGGTTACATTACTGTCTCATTTTCTAGGCAATTACTACTATATTATTGGTTTTATATGTGATTTTAATGTATTTAATTTCCCCTTCACAGCACTGTTGTTTGGACTCTCTGGTTGTTTGGACTGTTGTTATGTCTCTAGTGTGCAGCATGTTTAAAGTCATGTAGTTGTTTAATTGTGTACATCCTTTATTCTTGTTTAACATGGCCCACAGATGACCCATGCTTTTTAATATATCAGTGATTCTAAATATTAGGCAAACAAATCTGTTTCCTTGTTTTGATTACCACAAACTGTTCATAGAGGGGAATATTTAGACTATATAAACAAATGAGGACTATGGCATTGTTGAAATTTTGATTTAGAAAGATTTAAAGGAAATTCAACTTTTGCATATTTTAAGGGAAACCAAATGTTTTGCATTAAATTCATTATTATCAAAACACTTTTCCTGTTATTTAACATTAATATTTAAGAAAGGGATAAAATATATTTCTGTAAATGTAATCACTTTTAATGAAAATGTACTTTATGACATGAAATGGTGGACATCTTTATGATGTGCTCTAACATTGTTTGTTTGCAGTTGATGAATGAAAAGTGCCAGAGCATGGAAAACATGTGTTTTCTAACATCCTGAGATCGACAGAATATTATTATTATTCAGGTTTTTTTTTTAAATCACAAATCATGAAATCCCAAAGCCACCCTACAGTGAGAATGACCCAGGTCCTGATCCATTTAAAGAATGGTAGGTAGGTATCAATGTCTGGAAGCAGATTCCGGCAGCTACTTGTAACAGTGGAGGGAGCGGAGGAGCTAGAGAACCAAGGTCAAGTGTAGGAAATGTATTGCTCACATGTTATGGAGACATCATTAATTGACATGTTAAAATAACTTCATGTTGTGGCCAACTATGGTAGAATATATTTTCAGGGAGAAGAAACACAAAGAAACAAGTGTGGAATAAATGAAGCAGCTCTTTTAATTCCTCTGTTTCCTTTACTCCTTTCCTTTCAGTTTGGCAAACACTGCGTTGTTCAACAATCTCAGCTCAAGACAAATATTCAGCATTAGAGCATTTTAAAATTTCATAAATGTTATAAATGAGAAGAGAAAAAAGTTTATTGGATCAAATCTACTTTTCTATTTCTTCAATAAACATTTATAAAGGTTATGAAATAGCATAACTATAAAATCAGGTCAACCTGTGGAAACATCGACTTAAGTTAACAGGTTATCATTCAACTCTCCTGTGCTAAAAAAAAAGGATTTGTAATGACCACCAAGTGGTTTGTAAAACATTCCTAAAAATGATACAGATCTATAGATCTGTGCATTGGACCGTATGCATGTGAACACACAATACTTGCACAGTTTACCACACACCATAAAGCCAATGGCCTTAACCAAACTTGTAACTTAATTAGATATTGCATACTTTAACCCTATTGTTCATATATTTGTCGTCTTGTATTTAAATTAAGTAAAAACATTTATTTCTCATAACACAACTGTTATTGAAGAAAAAGGCCAGTAGGATATGAAAGGACCCCCATCACCCCAGCAACAATCTGTTCTGTCTGCTGCCGTCTGGCAGACGGTACCGCAGCATCCGGACCAAGACCACCAGACTCAGAGACAGTTTTATACCACAGGCTATAAGACTGCTGAACTCCTGAGCTCTGTGAATGTCTACTCACATCTGTTTATAGTACACACATACATATATATATACAGGGCTGGACTGGCTATCTGGCGTACCGGGCAAATCCCGCCAGGCCCTCCAACGTTTTGGGCCTTCCCAGGGCCGGAAACAAAACATACATTATATATATATTATATATTTTATTGATTGCAACGGTAAAAACATGACACATCGTGGCCCATTGGATGCTTCTCTTGAGGCACATTTGGCTAGTCCAATGAAATTCCTTGGTTCTCGAAGGCCCGCCCCTCCCTAGAGGCCCTCACTTGACCCAAGTCATCACCTCAAATGTTGTAAGTGAATGGTGGAGGATAGAGAGGTCGCGAGATGGAGAAACAAAAGAGTGGCCATGAGAAGCGAATGGAAAAGAGAAAGCAAAAACTTAAAGACGACGCAGCCAAATCTGCAAAAATCACCGACTTATTCAAAAGCACAAGCTCGACTTCAGGTTCGGGTAGTGGGGCTGCTGCTGGGGCCGTGGGAGATGATGGGGAACCAGGCAGCTCAACCTCGGGTTCGGGCGGTGGGGCCGCCTGTACAACGACAACGAGCGCACAGGTGGTGGAGAATGTAGAGGAGGAGGAGGCGGAGGAGATGGTGGTTCGAGCCGGGGAACCAGAGGAGGAGGAGACGGAGAGACGAGAGTCACGAGACGTGACCCAGCAGGGAGAGATTGAGGTTAGAATTCAGCTCAACACACCCGCTAGCTAGCCAATGCAGTGTAGCTATTCACCGCTTCGGCGTTTCGTTTCCCATTTATTGCCTGAAACCGAGACCAAGTTGTCATCCTGACTTTGTCAAATCAGTCACAAACATGTACCCATTTGATATATTTTCATGCACTTCTCTTGTAATGTTGCGCCAGCATATATAAATCTTCCATTTGTCGAGCTGTTACAAGGTCATGTGATGTGTTTGAAGTTATGCTAGTGCCGTCCCGTCTAGAAATACCCTAGCTAGCTAGGCAGATTAGCTATTCACTGCTTCTGCGTTTTTCCCATTTATTGCCTGAAACTAAGACTAAATGTGTCGCCCCCACTCTCTCAAATCAGTCACAAATATGTACCGATTTATTTTCGTACACCTTTCTTGTATTGTTTTGACAGCTTATAGAAATCTTCCATTTGTTTTGAGCTGTCAGCTGTCACAAGGACGACATGTGCTGTGTCTTGTAATTGCTAGTGCGTGTTAGTTATGGCATCCCCCCTTTCACTTTCTCAAATCCAACAAATATCTTATTTCTACTCTACTGCTTGTCGTGTCTTGTGCAACTGTGATTTTATACAAAATGTATTTTTGTAATATTTTCCTTCTGTAATGGCATGCCACGTCATTATCAAGACATCTCGTATTATCTTAAGTTTTCTGCCTATTTGCACGGTAGATGGATAGGTAAGAAGCTGACTAGCCGTGCTACTGTTTAGGAATAGCTGATAGCTGATAGCTACGCGCTCACTCCAATTTGCATGACATGTAAAAACATGGTATATTAGCTTTGTTGTTGGCAATGTGTATCTGATATTTTAATCGTGTCTTCATGAGTTGCATTTTCCTGTGGTGGTCATGGATAGGCTATCCTACCATTCACCACGTTGTGTTCTGGAAAGCATTAAAGCAATGGATGTTTCAATTTCTTCATGGTTGAGACAACGCAGTTGGATGTTTCAAGGCGTATTGTACACGGAACTTTAACAAGTTATGTTGGAATCCTAAGCAATAAGAAGCGGTCACTTGGTTTTGCTGTGGTGAAAAAAATGACGAGTGTCCGAAAAAAAAACACTGTTAGACATAATGACTAGCTTACGCTCTTTTGATCTGTCTCAAGTTGCATTACAGTTTATGCCTAGACAACTAGAAACGTTTTGGTGGGGGGGGGGGGGGGGGGGATTCCATTCAGTAAGCTATATATATATATATATAAAAATGGCGCTTGGCCCTTGGGTGATCAAAAGTGCCCGGGCCCTTTTCAGATGCCAGTCCAGCCCTGTATATATATATATATATATATATAATTTAAATTACTGTACAGTGTATTTAAATACTTTCAACATATTCCACATATGTATATATTTCATATCCTTAAATCTTTATTGTTGTTATTGTAAATATTCTTCTCTCTTTTTGCACTATTTTATTTATCTTATTTGCACCATGTATGTTGAGTTGCTGGAGGAGCATGGGATATAAGATTTTCATTGCCAACATATACGTTGTATATGCTGCGCATATGACCAATAAAACCTTTGAACCTTGAAACCTTGAGATGTAAAAGCGCTCTTCAGTTAGCAGCAGCTCTTTGTAACTGAGGGGGGTTGTTGCCGCTGTTTTTCATCTGTTATTTTGTCTTATTAGTGGCGGTTTAGCAGCTGCAAAAACATTGTCTTTTTGGGGAATTCACCCTTTACTTCATACTTAATGCAGTTATTTATTAACACATTTCAGGGAGCACTAGCATCTTGGCCTTTGGGGATTCTTAATATCTCCTCAGCAGCTGCAGTGAGTCGCTGCTTGTTTAGCTTCTTTTTGTATTACGCTGCTGAAACGAAAACATGTCCCAGTTTGGGATAAATAAAGTAATTCTGATTCTGAACGAGAGCTGCAACTGGACTTTACTCATTTTGGCTGAATCACAGCAGCTTTTCCTGCACACGCACTCACTGACTAGCACTGTGTTGCTAACTTCCAGCTAGCGTGCTTACCTGACGACAGTAGCCTACAGGAAAATGTATAAATTATTCTCTTTTAAATAAATATGTAACATTTAATGGTTTTAAAATAAGATAAGAAGTACTTTATTCAAGCCAAAATGGGATTTTTTTTGGTTTTTGTTGCAGCAGCATGACACAAAACAAGGCTTTGCACAAGGAAACACAAAAGGAAATTAAAAAAATAAACAATACTAACATCTCAAAATAAAAATAAAAATAAACCGGCATATAGAGAAGATATATCTATACAGTTGATTATGAGATAAGGAATCTATAAACTGTCTGACAAATAAACACAATATAAAACAGGATATTATATACTGTACATAAGAGTGCAATGAATGGAATATTAAATTAAACATAAATGTAAAATGTAAGTATGTTTCTACAAAGCAAAGGAAAGTCATGTTTTTGTAACCATCATCAAAAATATGTTTTATAAAGTACCTAGCAGTGATGGGCAGGTTACTTCCAAAATGTAATACAGTACATATTACTTATTACTGTCTTTTTAAAGTAATAGGGTTAGGGTTAATGTAACTACATTACATTATTACTGTCTCTGAAATGTAATGTTACACTACTTTTGCGTTACTTTGAGTTACTTTCACCAAAATAACTGCAAAAGTATGGCTTTAAATGCTAAAATGTAGTTAATTGCAGCTCATTAATTAAAGCTATCTATCTATCTGGCGGTACATGCTGAACATTAGGAAAAGAGCTAGACATTAAACTCATGCTCCGTTTAAGTGGGCTGAATAATATGTGATACCGGTAACATGACGTCTCTGTGTGTTATTAATAACATGTTAGTGGAGCCTCTGCACGGCCCTGTAACCTGCTGTATATGAACGAGTCTCTATGGCAGCGTTAGCTCACCATGTCATTGGTGTGTTAACGGGGATTTGGCTGACTTTCTAAAAGCCGGCGATTCCACAGAGGACAGAGGCTGCAGATCTTCAACACTCTGCCACGAGTCTCTCAACTACTCAGGGTTCAAGCAGCAGACCCAGAGAGAAAGTGACCTTCTGTTGCTTTGGCTCAGCGCGCACTCCTGTCTTTTTCTTTTCTTTTCTCCGAGCCTGCAGCTCTGCATTGTGAGCCTGCAGCTCTGCATTGTGAGCCTGCAGCTCTGCATTGTGAGCCTGCAGCTCTCCATTGTGAGCCTGCAGCTGCATTGCGAATCTGTTTCTGCAGCCCTCTTAACCAATAGTAAACAGGTTTACTGAGTTACTATTCTACCTGCACAATTATTTCTCTCGGTCGAATGTCTCGCGATGTGTGAATTCTTAGAAACAAAACACCACATCATTTCGGGTTAAAATGTGTTGTAACTGCGTTAATGAGAATTGTAACAGGTATGGCCTTTCGTCACGTAATTTATCAAACACGGTGCATTGATCGGCTTTTAAATAAACTCCATGCACCGTCAGATGTTTCATTAAATTAGAAGTGATACCTCCCTTGCATGCTATTGCTTTAAGACATGTGTTGCATGTCGCAGAATCTGCATCCTTAGATGTGAAATGAAGCCAAACCTTGGAGCGTTTTACTTTTGGCATCTTTATCGATCCTCTCACTCAGTTCTGATCAACAAGTGTGCTGAGTAGCGGCACTGACATCAGGTTCAACAACCTCAAATGGACGCCGGAACACCAGGGGGCAGTATAACACCAAAAAGTAACAGTAATAATGTAATGTAACTTATTACTTTAAAGACAGTAATAAGTAATATGTACTGTATTATATTTTGGAAGTAACTTGCCCAACACTGGTTGTAGCAGTATTGTCGATGCACTATGTATAGGTATATTGCACTTACATTTACAGTGAGATGTTGTTGTCATGTGCCTTTGATGGTAAAATAGAGAATTGTATTTTGTTTGGTTAAACAAATTAGCATTAATTTATGAGACGGAGACTAATTGAATTAATGTATGTATATGAGTCATATGTGTACTAATGCAGTGTTTTTCAAAGTGGGGGTCCCGACCCCCCGGGGGGCCACCAGGGTATCGCGAAAACTTTGAGGGAAATGGAAAAAGGGGGTAAAATGTGAAAATAGACATTTTAATATATGTTTTTTTAGATGTTATTAATAACTGCATATCTGTCAATCTATGCGTCTTTTGATGCCAATCTTTTAAAATGTATATATTTTTTAAATCACACGACTGCCCTTAAAGCCAATCAGAATTGAGCTGCCACTACTGAGCGTGAAACTGGGTTGCTGTGTGAAAAACTAGCTAGCTGGGTCATTATCATTATAAAGTGCCTTTGAGACATTGTAATTTCGATAAGAAAAGGGTAAGATTTCCCCTTACACTTTATAATCATGTTATTAAGCTGCCCCTAGGGTGTTCAAAATACATATTGGTCAAGCTTAAACACTTTTTATGAATTAAATAGAGAATGTCAAAATATGGGCATATTGCAAAATATGTCCACCCTGTCGGGGACAAATGTAATCTTCAGATATATGTTTTTTATTACATAATTATAATAAAACATACCTTTTCAGAAAGGTCTTTTGTCCCTTTCTAGTTAATACATTTCAGGTAATGGGAAAAGTCTTTGGTAAATACTAAAATTAGAATAAAATTGCAGTTTTATCTAAGCGATGGCCATAGGTCTTCTTTGATTTTAAAATAAAATGACAAAAACAAATCTAACAAGCAAAACTTTTTAATGGTATTGTTTGATAATCATTTGGACATCAGGAAACACACACAGGGTTACTGTATGTTCAATACATATTTTGTTTTTTTTTATTAAACTTAAATTTGACAGGGTGGACATTGGCACGATAGGGTGGAAAATCACATGACAGGGTGGACAAACGCAATTCATTAAGTACAGAAAAACATTAAAAAGGATGAGTTAGGTACAAACTGTACTCAGTTAACATCAGAACACATATCAAGGGTAGGCTACTCATCAGAACATCAGGACATCTAGGTCTACTGTAATTGATCCTCCATGTACTTCCATACAGATGGCTCAACTGAGAAGGCACGCCTGTTCACAAGTTGTGGTTCCGACATGAGGCACAGAATCTGCCAATCCCCATACCAGTTGATGTCATCACAAGGACTTGGCCAACAGAATTTGTTGATGCCTTTGTTGTGCATGCATTTCACTTTCACATTGTGCTCCTCTACATCAAGAATGATACCAGGGTATCCATCATTGTCATAGTTGACTACAAACCATTCACCAATGTGCTTCTTAGGGATGGGAATCGAGAACCGGTTCCTGTTGAGAACCGGTTCCTTGTGTTTCAATTCCATGGAACCGTTTGGCAGCTCGTTAAACGATTCTCTTATAGATTCCAGACCGCACGGTTTATGTAACGTTATTTACGCAGCAAGGTACACACGAATGATTCAGTAAGCCCGGCTTGACGTGGCGTAGTTGCTTGGTTACGCAGGTGACGCTCGTGATACTTTTTACAAGTCTGAAATGGCACCCCTAAGGTTAAAACGGTCCAAAGTGTGGCTTCATTTCACATTACATAAGGATGGCAACAGGGCGTTTTGCAACCACTGCAAATTGTTGATAACATCGGCGGGAATACTTCAAATATGCATAAACATCTGCGCACACAACACGGGATAAACTTTAACGAGTGTCGCGTTTTTGATGCCCTTCGGAGTGACAGCAGCCAAGCTTCTACGACCACCGTGACCTTGGGGGCTAACACCGAAGGTAACTCTGGTGGTAAGTAGCTATCCCACTGACTAATCCTTAATGTGATTCCTAGTAAATTATGTACCACGCCATTTCTGGAAATAAACCCATTTCCTACCTCTCCTTGGGGTAATTAAGGGAGTTTATGTTTCTGGTTAATCAAGCCGTTCCTTGCTAGCATGTTTAATTAGCTTACTTGATGGCAAGGCATCCGTAGTTCTAGGGAAGAATTCTAGCTGTTGCTATGTAGCTAATGAAACATGCTAGTAAGTTGCGCCGCCGATTCAGGGAGCCAGAGAAAGGTGACGCTCATTTATTTAAATCAAAGGGAGGTGGGAAATTAGTTTATTTCCCGAAATTGTACAGTATTGCTTTTTCATCAAACGAATGCCTTCTTCGTTAGATTTAGAACAAGATGATGACCGGGACGAGACGGGTAGTCTGGCTGACTCAGAGGCTAGCAGCACTTGCTCCCGTTTACCTCTGGCTTCTATTTTCGTCGAGGCAGGCAGAAATAAAATGTCCCAGGCAAAGGTAGAAGAATGTCACCGGGCAGTTACCAAATTTGTTGTTAAGGGTTTGCACCCATTTTCTACAGTAGACGCCCCTGAATTTCGGTAGGTGAATGTGAGGTTGTTGTCAGATTATCAAATGTCAGATTAGAATAGAATAGAATAGAATATTTTCACAGCCCCGTCTTTCCCTGGCTCAGAAGGTGGATCAGGAAATCCAGTTCTACAAAAGCCTGCCCTCCATCCCCTGCAGGGATAGCGCCGCACTGTGGTGGTGGAACAAGCAGGATACGCTGCCCTTGCTATCTGGACTGGCTGAAAACTACCTCTGTGTGCAGGCTTCCTCCACCCCATCTGAGAGGGTGTTCTCCACGGCTGGAGACACCATAAGCCCCGAAAGATCCCGTATCCTTCCAGAAAAAGCAGATATGCTCATATTTCTGCAAAAGAACTGTTAATTTTCCCTACTACTACTTGAGTGCACACACACACACACTCACACTCACACTCACACTCACACACACACAAACACACACACACACACTGTGCTTGTGATTACATTGTTCTTGTAATTACATGATTCAGTATTTGTTATTTGTTGTTATTTGTTACATTTTCTTGTACAGAAAAGCAGATATGTTCATCTGCAAAAGAACTGTTAATTTTTTTTACACACACACACACACACACACACACACACACACTACTTGAGTGCACGCACACGCACACACACACACACACACACACACACACACACACACACACACACACACACACACACACACACACACACACACACACACACACACACACACACACACACACACACACACACACACACACACACACTTGTTATTAGAGATTAATAAGTAACTGTCACAATAGAATATTTTTCATTAAAACAAAGATAAATGTTACATCAAACTGTTTATTCTCCTTTTTCCCCCAAATTGGAATCGATAAGAGAATCGATAAGGAATTGAATCGTTTCACAGAATCGATAAGGGAATCGGAATCGTAAAAATCTTATCAATTCCCATCCCTAGTGCTTCTCCTCGATGACTTCTGGCCTCCAACTTTTATTCTGTTCCTTCACATTCAAGATTCAAGAGAGTTTATTGTCATTGTCATTGAAGGCAACAAAATTGTGTGTGGAGCAACAACACTGCGTAGTTTCAAGTAGTAGTAGTAGCCTATGTACATAGTCAAAGTGCTTGACCCCCCCCCCCCCCTCCCATATAAATTGATAAGTAATAATAATTTAGCAGTCTACTCACATGTACTTTTGACTGATCACTGGGTGGTGTCTCCGACAAAAGCAAAGCGCTGGCCCTGGACTTTGCTCTGGCTGCTTTTTTTGCCTCTCTCCACTTCTTTCTTTTTGCCCTCTTCTCTCGCTCACTCAGCTCATCAATGCCCTTTTTCTTTCCAGTGTCTCTGTCCTTCTTCCACCTGACCCTCTCTTTTTCAAGATACTGTCTTTTTCTGTCAGGGTCAGCATCACGGCGCTCCCGGTAGCGTTTTGCTATTTCAGCTCCTCTTTGACTCATAACCAAAACAGACGCAAGACACCCTTAAACCAGCAGTCTGACTTCAATTGTTATTGTTAACAAATGGTGTGTATAATGTTATTTTATGACGTTATTATTGTCATTATAGTCAAAAAACTATCCACCTGTCCCCCCTGTCATGCATCATGTCCACCCTATCAGGGAAGTATTAATGACAGGGTGGACAACGATAGGGTGGACATTTTCAGCTAAGATTAGCAATTGATAAGCACATGGGGGCCCCTCAGCTAGCAGAGATAGCAGTAGTGAAGGTGACCTCAAAATAAATATGACAATATTTAAACATTTTGAAAAATAATAATACTTTTTAATATATCCGCATGATAGGGTGGACATGTTAAGCTCGACACCTTGCAACAAGAAAGACAATATGAAGAAAATTGTGAAATTAAGGTGTAAATACTTACTGATAAGGGGTCATGTGTGTCAACCATCACTGAAGAGTGTCAAAATGGTGGTCATGATGTCACCGATGACATCAGCTACCGCATTAAAGGGCCAGTTACAACATAATGACAGGGTGGACACTGATTTGAGGGACATGTATTAAATACTTAATATTTATATTAAATATTTGTTGAAGACTACTAGAATTACCCATTTATGAAAGTTCTTGTCAATAATAATAAGACCATAAAAAATAATTTTAATTTTGTTTAATTTAATGACTTTATTATACTCATAGTTGCTCCCACTATTGTGTGAGGGACATGGCAAACTCGCCTACACACACTTAAAGAAAATGGTACAAATTAATACAAAATAACTCTAAGATGGTAAATATAGTATAGATGTATGTCTTAATGATTATACATTTGAAATACAAACTCAAAACATCATTATTTTGCATTAAATTGAAAATAAAGGTGTGATTCTGACTGGGACCTTGAAAGGCACTTTATAATGATAATGACCCAGCTACCTACTGCTAAAGGATGAAATGGAAACATTTCTTAAAAGACAAAGACCATCTGGCGATCGGAATGAAGATGCCCCTGCTGCAAAAGACTCACAGCCACGGAATACCTGGCCACCTAAAACTCGGAGGTATGAGCCATCATACATTCAGTTTGGCTTTGCCGCGGCATGTAAGAGCGTCCGTGATGTGGCTAAATGTGTTCTCTGCCTCGAGATCCTCGCCAACAGGGCCGGTTCTTCCTACAGGCCATCAAGGCGACCGCCTAGGGCGCCAAATTGGCGGGGGGGGGGGGCGCCCCCTAGTGGCGCCCTTAAGCACACATCTTTGTTTTAACAACATTGATTAACAAATTTTTTTTTTTTTTAAAGCATGGGATATAAAACCCTCATTGAATTAAATGAACATGCCCCAACCCATATTTCGAGATTTTGCAAAGCCCCCCCCCCTTGGCTTTCCCGTGGGGCGGTGCTGAATCATGTTTTTGAACTGCAAGGGAGATCGGTGAATTCCTCTCTTCTGAAAATCAACAACTGGCTGGCCGTTTTTCAGATGCCTCATGGTTTCGGAAACTTGCATACATGTCAGACATATTCCAGCATCTAAATGTCATGAATAAGAGCATGCAGGGGCGTGAGACCTACATATTACATGTGCAGGACAAAGTACAGGCTTTTATAAAGAAGATCGCCCTGTGGTCGACCAAACTAAAGGACGGAGTGACAGAGATATTCCCACAGCTTCACCATTCGTCATCCGGTGTTGATCCAGGCATCATTTCACCACTGATCCAGTCGCACCTAACGCACCTGCAGGGATATTTCAAAGACTATTTCCCTGACCTGGAAGACAACTCAATTCAAAACTGGATAAGAAACCCATTTGCCCCAGGAGTAGGTGAGAGTCTGGATCTTATGTCCCAGGAGAGACTCATAGACAAGGCAAATGAATGGGAGTTTGTGGTGTATTAAATCTGGTGATATACAAAGATAGATACTCTCTGAGGTCATAGGTTGGGTAAGAGGAATGTTGGGTGATAGGAGAGGGAAAAACAACATCTGGAATATGTGAGGGGGCCCCTATGAACTGACACATGTCACTTTAGTGGGGCACACATTGTTATTGATCACCTCATGGGGTCACACACACTTTGGATACGCACACATATTTTCTTCTATAAATGGTATGCACAAAGACAGTACGAGGAGACTTCAACAATTGGCTCTGGAAACCTCGTATTGCCCGTGTTGGTGTATGATACTATGCTCTTGTAATAAAGCTTATTATACACAAGCTGGTGTCTCCAGAGACTTCTTCATGATCTTCACAAACATCGCTACAAGATATACCTTAAGTTGAAAGTGAAATTTCAAGCTGTTTCACTCCCACAGTACTGGCTGTAAAAAAAGACTATCATGCACTGGCTGAAGGTATTGAAAACAAAGCACAGAGCAAGTTTGCAAGTGGACAATGACATTCGTCTGGCACTGACAAACCTAAAACCTAGGATTGATAAACTGTGTAGGAGTCACCAAACCCACCCCTCCCATTAGTGAGGGAACACGCATACACACAGAGAACACAGTGAAATGACAAGGACTGTTTATAACTGAAAACACAATGAATGTAATGAATAAATAGCAACAAAATAAATAAATACTGTACATATTTACTGTTAATTACTGTTAATATTATATACTATTCTATATATATTATTAAGAGATAAATCAATTTCAAAAATGCAAACAAAAATATGTTTCTTGTTCATATTACTGTTAAATATGATATAATATTATTAAGACAGAAATCACTTTAAAAATGCTTTAAAATATGTTTAATATTTTGTGTCCACCAAGGCTTTTAAACGCCGGCGTTATTCTGGAAGCGCCCAGCCGGTGTTTTGGTTGCTATGATAAGGAATATTCGCGGTTCTGATTTCGCTGTCAGGTTTGTGGTGCACTTTTGCTCAGAATTCACGGATATTATATATATTATTGCTATACTCATTACTTTCTTTAACTATTACTATATATCAGTGGCGGGCCGTGCATTTCACACCTAGGCCTTCAGTGATATCCTACACAGTCCTACCTGAATTATTCCACCTCTTAATGCCATCATTATGACGCCATGGCTCTAGAAACTATACATTTAGACAGAAACGCAGTATAACCGGGCGTTGCATCACCTTAACATAGTCAAGTACAACAGAGTTATATTAATATTTCTGAAGCATTTATAATCAATACATCAGCATTTACAGTTAACTTAATTAATCAGATTATCTGACAAACCGCTCCTTGACACCTGTGTCTGTCACATAACGCAGGACAAGTGCCAGCTGTGCTATATTACCCACATCTGACGTCTCGTCCACCATAACAGCGACAAAGGGTGCTTTTTTAATCTTCATTTTGATCTCTTCTCCCATCACTTCAGCAATAGCATAAATCAGTTTGTATTTTGCCTGACGTCCCAGTAAACATGTTGTTTGTGTACAGGTGGTAATGCAAATCTGTGTTGTTCTCAGCAAGAAAAGAAAGAAGCTCCACGTAGTTTCCTCTGTTTCTGGACTCGGCGCTTTCATCGTGTCCCATAAATGAAAGTTCCTGTTTACCGATCAGTTGCAAATACCAGGCATTCCCGGCAGTACAATTTGCAGTGCCTCTCGGAGGCTGTGAGCCAGGGGTACCGCTCGTAGTTTCCCTGCTGTGCTAGGCTCGCTAGCGTTGGAGTTGGTCGTTCCCTTTTCAAGATGTGTAGCTTTACTAGAAAAGTTCGTTTTGAAAATGGCGTTGTAATTATATCTTCGACCAAATTGATCTGGTTGAAAAAAATAGCTTGTAGAAATCTACACAAATTAGCTCGCTCAAGTTCTAGTTCTGTTTGCTAGCTTTGCCCATAGACTGTATGGCTCTGCCTACTGCCTAGCTCTGCCTCTCAATAGTGCGTATCCAATCAGAAGATGTGCACGTGCTAACGTTAGCGTACGCCTGCTAGCTGGCCCGTTGTCGCCACCTCGAAATCTGATTGGTTAACGCCACAGTTTTGTTTGCGTTCACTTTAAGCTACAGGCGCCCGCACTGTTGATTCTGAAGGCCTAAGGGCAGATTTCTTTGACCCTAGCAACACATTATGGCTGAAATATGATTGGATAAAAGCTCTAACATAAAGGCCAGCCCTCCAAATCTCGTTCTGAGGCTGGAAGCAGCGCAGCCAAGACGAACGCTATAAAATGAAGAGAATAGACTATGGGGAATAATTTAATACGTATTTGTGGAAAAAATATATCAAAATTTAATTTATATTCTGATGATGTTTAGGCCAGCAGAGAAGGCCTTGCTGGCCCTGACGGCCCACCACTGATATATATTATATCTACATATATCTATTTATAGAAATAGAGAGAGGGAGATAAATATATATACATATAAATATATATATTTTTATGTATCATAATATCTATATTATATCGCAGAACTGTCGAGACGGGGTAGAGTACTTGCCCTGGCCCTTGCTCTGGATGAAGAACCACCGAGAGAGAGAGGACGGCGGTCCTGTGTGGGTACATGACATTTTGCGGGCGAGGGAGCATCTTGGCGAGTACCATCGGCTAATTCAAGAGCTGAAGTTGGACGGAGCCCGCTTCAAGGAGTATTTCCGTATGAGCAGGACACAGTTTGAATTGTTGAACATTGGACCTGAAAATCGGACCTTCGATTTCATGGAGAGACACACATTACTTGGAGGCCATCAGTTCTGAGAAACGTCTCGCCATGTGTCTGAGGTATGTGCAGTGGTGGAAGTAGCCTATTCAGATATTGTACTTATGTTGAAGTAGCAATACCAACCATAGTGTAGAAATAGTAGGCCTACTATGCAGACGCCATATCAAACAGAGTGGGATACTAGTCCGAGACCAACAGAATCATGTTTTCCTCCATTGTTGCGACGTGACGTTATTACCGCGGTGTGTACTTGTCCCGCCCCTCCTCAACTGTGATTGGACGGCGGGGGTAGAAAGTGACATTGACGACTGTAGCGTTTTTCCCGAAGTTGAACATTTTTCAACTCATGAAGCGCGGCACCCTGGCATTTTCAGAGCATGTGCCTTGGCGCTTTTTTTTTTAACGCCGCGCTCCCATTGAATAAAAACGCAGGCCCAGGAAAAAACGCCTTGGTGGACACACACCCTAAGGCTATATCCTTGGCACGGCAATGTTTGGGAACCGCTGCCATAGACGACCTGCAAACAGGAGATGAAGGTATGGAGGCCATGTCTCTTCTTCACCACACCACTGTGGGACAAGAAACGGATTAAGACATTTCAAACCTTTTGATTCCCAGATGTCATATGGGTGTTGTTAGGGCTAGGTTGACAGTTCTATAATATTAAACTTTATAGACTGAATAGTTTAAAATATATAGCCTTTTGAATCTAAATTTGAGATTCTTTATAGTCCTTGATAAGTGGTCAAATAACTAGTGTTTAGCTTCAGAATCAGAATACCTTTATTCTTACATAGTCTTAAACATTTTATAAGTTATTGAGTAAGATTAGAATTGACTAAATTGATATTACAAATGTCAATATATTGATAATTGATAAATACATTATAATTGTTAGTATTAAATGATTTGTGTTATTATATTCCTGTTAATTCATGTACGTTAATTGTTATACCTTTAAAAAAGATGCTCCAAGCACTGAAGGCAGATGATTTTTGATGAGTGTGATTGAATGTTTCAATCTGAAATAATGTTGTATTAATGTGATTAACAACCTCTCTGAAAAATCTCATCTATTAGTGTATTGACCAAATGTATTATTAGGGTAGGTTTTGGTTATCAAATTTGATGAAAAGAGAGGAACTGTTAGGGAATATTTTTGCTTAGGTGTTTAAACTTTGACAGAGTTAAGGATTTTCTCCTTCCTCTGTCTGCGTTCCCAAGGCATAGGTCTTTGGCCTTGGGGGTGCTGTCATCTCCATTCAGGAGGGGCAGCCCGGGCACCTTGGAGTTGCCAGTCTATGACTGAGTACAAACTGCGATGATAATAGTTTATTGTTCAGGGACGTCTAGAAGCCCATCTCTTCTGGAACGTAGGTACCCTGGTGCGCATTCTTTTCTATGGACAACTTTAGGTAGATTCAGGGTACATATTTGTTTAGTCTCGCTGATGATAAATGTTGATGATACAGTAGTTAAAACCTCAAGCAACAGATGAGTTCTTCAGAATTGGTTTGGCAACCGCTGTGGCCAGTGTTCGAACTATGCCGAGATTTCCCATTTTTCTCTCGGGGGGGGGGGGGGGGGGGCGCTTGCTCTTGCGCTTGACTCAGAGCGCGGATCTCGAAAACACAAGCCTACATACAGAATCATACGCGGACAGCACAGCTTTGCGGCAATTATGCACACCTGCCGCCTCCTCAAGCAAGCGTGCATTCTTTGCGGACTGGTGGTACAGAGCATAAAGCTTGGAGATGAAAATCTCAAAGTGGTTACATCCAGTAACCTCCTTGAGTGAGTCATGGACAGCCAATTCAAGGCGGTGGGCGAGACAGTGGATTGACTGTATGTTGGGGAAATCGCGTTTCAGCCTCGCAATCAGCCCAGTGGTTTTACCGGTGAGGACTGCAGCACCATCTGTGGCGATGCTAATGAGGTTCCGGCCCAAAAACTCGTCATCTAACCCAGCTTGGCGCAAACTCTGTCTCAAACTATTGAAAATGGATTCTGCATTTGTGCCCTGTGTCAGCTCTGCAATGTCCAAAAATACATTGTCCACGTCTCCTTTCCCACTCACGTCACATCTTACATAAATAATGAGATAGGCACGTCCGTGCACTGTGCTCTCATCAATGGTTAGGCTGATTCTTGAATTCATTTCTTTTATGTTTGAAACTAACTTTCTTCTCATTTCCTGCGCAATATGACCAATCATTTCAGCACATGATTTGTCTGATTTGTGCACAGGACCCACTTTTGCCCCATTCAGCTCTTGCAATTTCATTATAGCAGGTAGCTTCTGATAGGCTAGCCTTTCCTTGGCCACCATATAGGCCGATCTAAAGGACAGTGCCGTTTCTTCTGTCGCTTTGGCATTAATCGCAGTAACTCTGTTGGGTAGAATGTCCTTTTGCTTGGTTTCTGTTATCTCGACTGCCCTTCTGTGCGCGTTGCTATCCCTATGTTTGTATATTTTTTTACGTAACCCGAATTGTGTCTGGCTACTTACATCCCCGTGTATCCATTCCTCAGACAGGTGTGTGCCACTTCCCATTTCCGATAAAAGGGTTTTTGTGTCCCGGCAGACAGAGCATCCCAACTTGCCATCCTTTGTATACAGCCAGGGGTTTCGAGACTTCCACTCTGTCCACTGCTGGCTCGTCCAGATGCTCGGGTGAGAGAGGGCCACGGACGTGGACTCACCGGCAGATAGCTCCACGCTGCCTGCTCGATCCTGCTGCATGCTGCATGCTGACCGTTGGTCCTGCTGCACGCTGACCGTGGGTCCAGCGTTTCCAGTAATGCACGTGGTTGCGGACGCTTGTCATCTGCTGACTGAACAACATCTTGTTCCTCAGAACTTTTGCTTTTTAAAAAAAATCCAAAATGGGAAAGAGTGCCTTGCTGTCGTTTAGCCATTGCTAACGCTAACCACTTGCACTTACACGATCTGACTGAAGACGGAATTATTAAAAAAACACTTTCTCAAACTTCGGCCACACCCACAACATACATTGTATCAAAATGCGCACGGGAAAGAGGCACAACCACACACAAACAGGCCTAGAATTCGTGAGAAATTATGGGGATAGACTGCAGTCGTTGTCATATCTGTTTATTTTATCTTTGATGTAAACACAACACTTCTGATATGCAAATAGTTCCCGTTACACACGATTTCAATATCAATAAAACACATTTTGCCAATATTTTAGAGACCCCCCAACATTTCCCAAATCATGTTTTCGGGGGATCTCGTGTCAGTTTCAGGGGGTCTCAGATCCCCCGAGTCCCCCCGTAGTGCGGACACTGGCTGTGGCAACTCGTGTCTGCAGCAAATGTCTTGTCAATTCTCCGGCCAGAACTCCGAATAAACCCAAAAGTGTTTGCCGTCAAATTCCTCCTCTCCAGCGTCTCTGTGAGTTTCGTCTCCATTGCATCAGAAGTTTACACCACAGGTGTGATTCACGTTTTTATGTTGTGTCAGAGACTTGTAGTATTTAATTTACCAACATTGATGGCTTACTGGAATGTGTCCTTTCTTTTTTTGTACATACAGTGGGGAGAACAAGTATTTGATACACTGCCGATTTTGCAGGTTTTCCCACTTACAAAACATGTAGAAGTTTGTCATTTTTATCATAGGTACTCTTCAACTGTGAGAGACGGAATCTAAAACAAAAATCCAGAAAATCACATTGTATGATTTTTAAGTAATTCATTTGCATTTTATTGCATGACATAAGTATTTGATCACCTACCAACCAGTAAGAATTCCGGCTCTCACAGACCTGTTAGTTTTTCTTTAAGAAGCCCTCCTGTTCTCCACTCATTACCTGTATTAACGGCACCCGTTTGAACTCGTAACCGGTATAAAAGAGACCTGTCCACACACTCAATCAAACAGACTCCAACCTCTCCACAATGGCCAAGACCAGAGAGCTGGTCATCAGGGATAAAATTGTAGACCTGCACAAGGCTTGGATGGGCTGCAGGACAATAGGCAAGCAGCGTGGTGAGAAGGCAACAACTGTTGGCGCAATTATTAGAAAATGGAAGAAGTTCAAGATGACGGTCAATCTCCCTCGGTCTGGGGCTCCATGCAAGATCTCACCTCGTGGGGCATCAATGATCATGAGGAAGGTGAGGGATCAGCCCAGAACTACACGGCAGGACCTGGTCAATGACCTGAAGAGAGCTGGGACCACAGTCTCAAAGAAAACCATTAGTAACACACTACGCCGTCATGGATTAAAATCCTGCAGCGCACGCAAGGTCCCCCTGTTCAAGCCAGCGCATGTCCTGGCCCAGCTGAAGTTTGCCAGTGACTATCTGGATGATCCAGAGGAGGAATGGGAGAAGGTCATGTGGTCTGATGAGACAAAAATAGAGCTTTTTGCTCTAAACTCCACTCGCCGTGTTTGGAGGAAGAAGAAGGATGAGTACAACCCCAAGAACACCATCCCAACCGTGAAGCATGGAGGTGGAAACATCGTTCTTTGGGGATGCTTTTCTGCAAAGGGGACAGGACGACTGCACCGTATTGAGGGGAGGATGGATGGGGCCATGTATTGCGAGATCTTGGCCAACAACCTCCTTCCCTCAGCAAGAGCATTGAAGATGGGTCGTGGCTGGGTCTTCCAGCATGACAACGACCCGAAACAAACAGCCAGGGCAACTAAGGAGTGGCTCCGTAAGAAGCATCTCAAGGTCCTGGAGTGGCCTAGCCAGTCTCCAGTCCTGAACCCAATAGAAAATCTTTGGAGGGAGCTGAAAGTCCGTATTGCCCAGCGACAGCCCCGAAACCTGAAGGATCTGGAGAAGATCTGTATGAAGAAGTGGGCCAAAATCCCTGCTGCAGTGTGTGCAAACCTGGTCAAGAACTACAGGAAACGTCTGATCTCTGTAATTGCAAACAAAGGTTTCTGTACCAAATATTAAGTTCTGTTTTTCTGATGTATCAAATACTTATGTCATGAAATAAAATGCAAATTAATCACTTAAAAATCATACAATGTAATTTTCTGGATTTTTGTTTTAGATTCCGTCTCTCACAGTTGAAGAGTACCTATGATAAAAATGACAGACCTTCTACATGCTTTGTAAGTGGGAAAACCTGCAAAATCGGCAGTGTATCAAATACTTGTTCTCCCCACTGTATATACAGTATGTACTTGAATTACAGGTTAAAGTATTTAGTCTACCTCATACAGAGAAGTTCTGTTATGCAATATGTTGTTTGTCTATAATGTATGTATGCAATGCCATACATGAGGATGCTAAAGCTTTTGTGCATTTATTTTTTATTTAATTATTTAGTTTCCTTTAAATGTCACAAATGGGGCGAAGCCTGTGAGCTTGTTAAGGCAGTCAACTCGAGCACCAATGATACATTCGCACATAACTCCCCTCGTCACTCTTGCAACCAACCAAACGTAGTCTCCTAAATCTGGCGCTCTATTTAAGCTGTTGGATGTGCCTGCCTCTGCCTCGCTAATGCAGCTGCTACTACTGCTCATCCACGCTGCTAATGCGCTCACCTCAGCTTCCTCCCCAGCTTCCAACTGTGGGCTCGGGGGTTAGTTATTTAATCATCACTCAAAGTTCTTAGCTAATATGGGGAGTGATGAGGTCCGAGCCTAGACGCCAAACTCAAACTATATACAGCTTCTAATAAACACATTAATGAAACACGTGAGTTGTCTGACTGAGCTGTTCTAAATGTGAATATTCGCTGTGTGTATGTTTACACTGTTAGTAAAAGAAAAACAAACAGCACTTTATATCAAGCACAGATTTTTGAAAACCATGGATATTTTTCAAATAAAAGCAAAACAGTTGTATGAATCAATGTTTTGTATTGTTTCTTATTCATTTTTATTTTGACACCATAAAGTGTTACATGTAAATAAACATGCTTTCAAGTGTAACTGTTAACACTAACACTATTATAGAGTTCATGTTAAAATTAACTCTGAAGTGGTAGTTGTATTTTACTCACGTGGGAGTAGTTTTAACTCCCACAAGTGTTCAGGTTTAACTCCTGAAAAGTGTTAAAGATCAACTACAACAAAAGAGTAACTTTAACTCTGCTGTAGAGTTTATTCGATGGTCACACTCAAGTGTAGTTGATTTTAACTCAGAGGGAGTTTATTCCAGAATTTGCTGTGCAGTCCAGCAGCTTCCATGAGTTCAGCTGTTGATGAAGCTGTGAGGACGGAGGTTTCTGTGCTTCACCGATACTCTTCACAGGAATTGAAAGGGTGAAGGGGAAGTGTGTGAGATAAGCCTCCTGCCGATTGCTCCAGAACTCATGAGGGTCGGAGAACTCTCCTCAGCACCTGTGGCGTTTGAACTGATGAAGCCAAGTGAACCTTTTGTCACAGAGGTTGCAGCTGAATGGTTTCTCCCCTGTGTGGGTTCTCATGTGTAACTGTAAATGTTCCAACCGAGAGAATCGTTTCTTACAAAGGGAACAGCTGTAGGGTTTCTCACCTGTGTGACATTTAAAATGGGTTTGCAGATGTGCTTTCTGACCAAACCTTTTGCCACAAACTGAGCAACAGAACGGTTTCTCTCCTGTGTGCGTTCTTATGTGCTTCTTTAGATTTGCCTTTTGGTTAAATTGTTTACCGCAATGAGAGCAGCTAAATAATTTAGTACTTGAAGTATTTCTCCACAAGTTTAAACTGGACTGAGGTGCTCTGGTCTCCCTACACTTATCCAGGACTTCAGTTAGTTGTGTGTAACATTGTGAGACCTTATCACTAGTATCTGGTTGCAAATGTGTATCTGGATCTGAGGCTGGTTCTGGTCCTCCACAGTCCTCTCCATCAGCTTGTGTTTCCATGAGTTCAGTCTGTCTGTGATGAAGCTGTGAGGACGGAGGTTTCTCTTCATCATCTTCACTCTTCACACGGACAGGAGTGAAGGTGAACTCAATGATATCAGCCTCCTCCAGCCCTTGAAGCTGCTCTCCGTCGTGGCTGCTCCAGAATTCCTGCTGTTCCTCTTTAATGTGTGGGGGGGGCTCTGGGTCCTCTTGGTTCAGACTGGAGCCCCTCTCCTGCTGCTGAGGGGGAACCTCTTCTTTAACTACCACCAGCTGCTGGACGTCTGCAGGAAACAGGAAACAGTGACATTACTAACCCCCACTAAACCAGTAATACAAATAATGAGTATAAATTGTAAGTTCTAGTTTGAATCATATTAATCAGAGGAAAAGGTTCAGCAAAATAACCAGAAAAGATTAAGCTTCTTTTGATTAGTTTAGATGAAATGTAAACGACTGCTTCTGCAGGTAAAAATGGAGGAAGGTTGTTGGGAGGTCTCTGATATCTGACTGGATCATCTTCATTAGCGCTGATAATGATCCTGCAGTCTGCTTTAACCCGTACACTCAGAATGCCGTCAGTTTGTTGTTAGCATTATACCACATTTATATTTGCTTTGGCATTAGAAATGTATACGATGTACTAAAAGCTGCTAAGAGCTTTTGTTGGAAAGTCAAAAAAATCAATATTACCTATCTAATAACTGTTTTATATGAAAACATTTTCAAACAACTGGATTTACTTTAAGATTTTCACCCAACACTACCTTTTAGAATATAATAATAATTGTAGTAGTATTATTACAATGCATCCTCTGCTAACAATAGCTAACATACATGTTGTGAACCGAGTATTCGGCATTGTTGTTTACATAGATCAAAATAAGGTCTGTGGTTGAAACAAATTTGAGAGACAGATCACGTTTTTTTCTACGACATTAAATACAACAGCAGGGGTCCATCGTTTAACAATGTGGATCAGCGGCATTTGCAGAGCGCTGGAGCCATGGTTTACTCACAGCAGTGGACGCTGGAGGGGGAGTAATAGTGGAGCAGATAACATCATATTTTCAGAGGAGTCGTTCAAATGGTGATACAAGCACCAAAATTGGCACAGATACTAATAGACATTACTCTTTTCAAAAAGTACGCGGGCCAATTGAAATTCAAAATGGCCGCCATAAGCAGTAATAAATATGCACAGACCTGGCCAATATGGATGATTCTGACATCAATATATACATATTTTACAATGTAGAATCCAAATCTGGGACCCTTAAATCTCTCAAAAGCTTACTTTTGCCTTATTCTGGCCTTAGATAAAAAAATAATCCACTATGTTGGCTCACGGGCTAAACCAGGTGAGGGTCTCTGTGTGTGATTAAGCATTTCAGACTCTAACACATTGTGCATGAAGACAGCACCCACAGCTGATTGATGTGGAACATATCCCAGGAATGAGAACTGAATTGGATGCACCCCCAGTGAGGGGGGAGAGAGAGTCAGAAAAGAGTGGATGTCAAGGCACAGAGGGAGCACACTGTTGACATCACACTCCTGTGAAACTCAGCATGGGGTTCAGTGTCGGCTAAACAAGCGTTACTGTAACTAGTAGTAGTGGTAATAGTATAGTTTAGTGTCCCAAATGCTATCTAATTCAAGCCTCACAACAGTTAGCTAGTAGTTAGATATTAGTTATATGTAGTTAGATAGCCGCACCTGAATCGACAGGGTGTGCCAGTGCGGGAGAGCCGACCCAAGGGTGACGGGACTTTACATGACTTTGCATGTAGTCACCCAGAAGGTGTACAGATCGCACTGGACTTAAATGGCACTGGATGAACGATCGGGCTAGGTGTAGGATTTATGTCTGAACCTAGTTGTATCCCATACCTGAATGTGTATAGTCATACTGTGGTAAAGGTGGTAAAAGGATAAACCCTCGGCCATACTGTATTAATTCATTCATTACCAAACAAGATGGCAAGTTCAGCCCCAGGATTATCAAAATGGAAAACCGACAGGGGCAAATGTTGTATTTGCCAAGAGGACAAAGATAATGAGGATCCACCTATGCACCTGAACAAGATGGCTACACCATGATTGCGACCAATATCCCCCTGTTCCATGCCCTCAATGAGATGCCCATTGTTCTGGATCCAACCAGACTGGATGAGGCTGGTGGAATAGAAGAAACACTGAGGAGGAACATGGCACAGTACCACCAGAGCTGCCGATATCTTTTCAAGAACACCAAACTGGACAGGGCAAGAAAGTGAAGGCTTGGACCTCAAAGTGCTCAATCAGAAGAAGGGCAAAACAAACTTCAAAGAACCAGCCGTGAGGGTCTGGAGTCTGAGTGCTTCCTTTGTGAACAAAAAGAGCCAGCATCAGAACTGACACATGCCATGACCATGAAGCTTAACAAAAGACTCAATGACTATGCTAAAACTCTAAATGATTTTAGACTCCTGAAAGTACTTAGTGGTGGAGATGTCATAGCACAGGAGCTAAAGTATCATGCTGCATGTTTGACATCCCTGTTCAACAGAGAGAGAGCCTACCTGAGAAATTATGAAAAGAGTGAGCAGAGCCAGCAGTGGGATGTCCACCCACTGGCATTTTCAGAACTAATAACCTACATAGTGGAGACCAAATTAAGTTCCGTGGGACCTGCGATATTCAGACTTGCAGATTTGGTCAACCTGTACAAACAGCATCTAGAACAGCTGGGAATGGACACACCGCCACCAGACTGAAGGACAGACTGTTGGCTGAAATACCTGAGCTGGAAGCTCACAAGAAGGGAAGAGATGTCCTGCAAGCTTTCCAAAACGATGTAGGCTTTGCCCTGTCACAAGCCTCTGACTATAGTGATGCTATGACACTTGCCAAAGCAGCAGATCTTGAGGAGACACATGCTGGACCACAAGTTTTCCTTTGAGGGAACCTTCCATGAGGGATGTATTGAGGATGCCATTCCACCCAGCCTTCTTCAATTGGCATGATTAAACACGAGGCTGACATAAAATCACAACTGAGATTTGGTGCCTCTAAGTCAGACCTTGCAATTGCACAGCTCCTGCAGTATAACTGCTACACAAGACACAAGGAAGGAGCATCGACTCACAGGCATTCCAAAGATCGGGAAACAGCATTCCCCATCTACATGGGAAGGTCAATATTTGCCAAGACTAGGAAGAGGATGCTGTTGACAATGCTTCATGAACATGAGTGTTTTTTCATTGGTTAAGTGGTCCTTGGTCTGAAAAAGCTTGAGAAACACTGATCTAGATAAACAGGTTGTGATTGGATGTTATTGAAGAAGGTCCTTATCACTGGGCTTCTCGGTCCCTTTCAGTGTGGAGCAAAGTTACAGTGATGCGTTGAAAACCATGTATCTTTGAATATTGACTCCAAGCTTTACTCGTTGTTTCATTGCTTTGTGTGCTTTTTGTATCTCTTACAGCAGTGTTTCTCAAACTTTTTCAGACCAAGGACCACTTAACCAATAAAAAAACCCCTCACGGACCACCTAACTCCACAAATATCCCAAAACAATAGGCCTGCTTACCACTCCAACAGTATATTACAAATTACAGCCTAATACCAGCTTTATGTGACCTTCTCTATATCGCTCGTTCACACATTAAATCAACAATACAAATACAACTCAAATTCTACAAGCATTTCGTTCACATGCGATTTAAACGGTAAATGCTGATAGATTTTACACATCATATGAAACATAGACTACATTTATTACTGAGTTTATGTCCGAACGAACAGAGAGATACGCAAAATGCACCGCATTTAGTACGACACAAACTTCTGCTGTGTATTTTCAAAAATAAAATACAGTAAAACTATGGTTGCAGGCCCAAGTTTAACAAGAATTTAACAATAAACACAAGGTCATTATTTACACTGTTACATTTACAAATAGCATTGTTTACTCACTCATACACTGCGTGTCTCTGTTGCTACCTAATGGGAGGAATGGTGCTGAGACATCAGTGAAACAATGTCTGGATCCAAACGGGAGAGTTTTAGTCTCATATCACAGTCCACATTGATCCTTCTACACTGCTGGGTACTCAGGCTGGACGTGGACCCAAAAGTCTGTCAAGCTTTTTCTCTCTGAAAGTCGTCCTCAGTATCCCATCAGATGCGATGTCCACAAGGCTGTCAACCTGTCTTGATGGGAGCTTGGAACGAACGTGTTCGATGTGCGTTTTTTCCCCAAATGGATTCCTGAACCACTCATAGACTGCATCTAGTTCTGGGAAACTAGATGCAGTCCAGCTCTTCAACTGCCGCGAGGACAAAAAATCTGCAAGTGTCAGAAAACAGTCAAACTCCTGGCGATCTAGACGGACACACCACAATTCCATCTGGAGGCGTGCAGCTTTAATTTTGTCCTGCACATTGAAGACGATGACGGCTTTTCCCTGCAGCGCTAAGCTCAAAGCATTGAGAGCGCTAAAGACATCGGCCAGGTATGCCAATTTTGAGAGCCACTGGAAATCATGCAGTCTGTCATACAGTTCATCAGTATGATGCAAGAATAACATCACCTCATCGCGCAGTTCAAATAGACGGGTGAGAACTTTCCCACGCGACAGCCAGCGAACTTCAGTATGGAAAAGCAGTTTTGTGTGTTCACTTCCCATTTCATCACACAGAGCTTTAAAAAGACGTGTGTTCAGTGCTTTGGTTTTTATTGTATTAACAATTTTCACAGACTCGTCCAGTACTGATTTGAGGCAAGGTGGCATTTTTTCACAGCCAGCTGTTCTCTGTGAATGCAACAGTGTGTTGCTGTGGGGCAAGGTGCAACTGGGCGTACGCGCGCTGCCAGTCCCTTGTGTTTCCCAGTTATTGCAGTTGCACCATCTGTGCAAATACCAACACATCGTGTCCAGTCGATATTATTCTGCAGGATGAAATCGTTGACTGAGTCAAAAATGGCTTTCCCTGTGGTGTTGGTCGGCAGGGAACGACAAAACAGAAATTCATCCTGCACACCGCCAGCATAAATGTACCTTACAAAACACCGCAGATTTGCCTCATTCACGATATCAGTTGACTCGTCCAGTTGCAGTGTGAAGAACTGGCTTTGGCATAAACGTGTGATCAGCTGATTTTTCACATGTTCAGCCGGGTCAGTGACGTGGCGCATTGATTTGCACTTCCAGGAGCAATAAATATTATATATTAATATAAAATAAGTTTAAAATTCTATATAAGCTTTAATCTCGTATTATTTGTCCTCCTCACTGTTCATAATTATGTGAAAAAATCAAAATTAGGTAACTTTTAGACTATTAAAGTGGTCAATTGTCATATGGTCAAACAGCATTCACTTAAACTTATTTAAGACAACTGCATTAAAAATGATTAAAAATGATCAAAGATTATCAACTTTTTAATTTGGCATATTTTTTCAAGTCTTAAGATAAGCATATTAAAGTATCAGTGAGATAGAGTTTCAAGAAATGTCATTAGTATCTAAAACAAATTGTTCCGCAAAGACACATTTTCCCTATGTCATATGGTCAAACAAAGTTTGGAAGCCATTTTGGACCTGCATATTAATGACTCAAGTCATGTGACATGGGATGTCATCACTCAGAGGACCCCTGAAGACCACCCAAGTTGAAGGTGAGTTTAAGATTTTGCTCCTGAATTTCAGTTATTTTCACCGTTTCCAGTGCGGTACCATGTGTCGCAGATTTGGGTGTCATATGGTCAAACGCCAAAAAAGGGAATAAATAGTTTAAATTTGGAAATATTATTGATTTACATGTGAAATATAAAGTATAAAAGCCAAGGTCAAGGATGAAGTTATAAGTAGGTGGCCAAGCAACTGCCTGTTATCAATGACAAAGCATGAAACTGTCATAAGGTCAAACAATAAATGTCATATGGACAAACGGTTTGACCTTATGACATGTTGTTGTACCATATGACACTGGGCATTTAACTGAATTATTTAGTTATTTCTTAATGGTTTTACTACATATATAGTTTGTACAACTAATATGAATTAATATTAATATATATAATATATTTCTGCCTATTTTTAACTTTTTTTCACATTTTTACAGATGCCTCTTTCTAGTAAGGAGAGGTATGCACGTTTCCGTGCAAAGCTAATGGCAGATCCTGCTGCTAGAGAGGAAAACCTAGCCAGGAGGAGGGAAAGGTATAACTGTGAGAGTGTATGATGTCAGGAATGCCAGTATTGGCCAGTTATGTCTAGGGTTGGGTACCGAAATCCGGTACCAATATGGCACCGGTTCCTATATGACCGGTACCTACCGGACCGAAACGCAACGTTAATTTCGGTGCTTCCTTTCGGTGCCTGAGCTGATTGAAGTACTGCCACTGGTGGCCTAAAACGGACGATACAGCCAACATAAGCATCACATCACTGAGCTAGTTAACGTTACACTACTGATGACTCCGTCCTGACAGTAGGTCACGATAGCCTAACGTTTGTAACTACAGTAGCTAGCAAGCAATCAAACCTTTAACAGAGAAAAAGCGTAAAGGTAAACGGTCAAAAGTGTAGCTCATATTATGCACAAAAAAGTTCAAACAACGCGACGTGCAGTAAATGCATCAAAACAATTGCGTGCAAACACATACGATCTCATTAAACATCTTGCAACGCAAGATGTTTAATGAGATCTTTTTGAGATCTTTTTGAGATCTTTTTGAGATTTAATTTGTGTTGTCGAAGTCGCTTAAAGAGCTCCACAAGGAGTACAATGCAGAGGTAGGAGAGGGATGTGTAGTGTCTTACCGGCAGTTTGTTCGTCTCCGTCCATTTTATGTAACTGAGCCAAAGGCTAATGACAGAAACACATGTGCTTGCTTAGATCATGAAAATGTTAGCCTCCTACTGGAGAAACTACACCAGAGTGGCCTTGTAGCCAGTAAAAGTACCACTGAAGCACTTGGCAACATTGTGTGCGATATGAAAAGCCGGGAGTGTATGCATAGGCTGTGTACGAAGTGCTGCTACACTGAGATGGAGCCACTCCTACCAGATGAATCCGGCCAGGTGTCGTGGAGTCAGTGGCAGAGGGAGAAGGTCTGCACTGATGGAAAAACCTATTCACATTTTGTGAAGAAAACTCTGACTGGGACGTGGGCGGATCTCGTGAAGAGTTTCAATGAAAAACTTGACAGATTGGCCAAGCATCAGTATACGTGGATTCATCAGGTGGAGAAATGCAGAGAAGTCAAGAACAGTCTAAAACACCATGAGGCTGTAGTCCACATGGACTTTTCAGAGAACTACGCCTGTAAGCTGAATGTTGAGGTCCAGCACTTCCACTGGGGGGGGAGTCGAAAACAGGCCACTGTCCATACATGCATGGCTTACACGGAAGAGGGGTCACAAGCTTATGCCACAATATCTGACTCCTTAAGACATGACGAGCGGGCAGTATGGGCACATTTGAAGCCTGTGCTGGATGACATCCAACGCAATCCAAGAATCACCACTGTGCACTTCATGAGTGATGGCCCACTAACGCAATATAGGAATAGGAAAAATTTCTATCTGATGTGCACCTTGCCTTTTATTCGTGGCATTAAGGAGATGACATGGAACTTTTCAGAGAAGGCACATGGAAAGGGGGCGCCAGATGGTGTTGGTGGCTCAATAAAAAGGATTGCCGATGCATTTGTGCTTCAAGGAGGTGATATCCAACACCCTGAAGAATTGTTTTCCTTTCTGGAAAAGTCAAATTCGAGTGTCAAGTTCCATTGGGTATCAGAGGCTGACATCGCCAGGGTGGATGAGGCAGTGCCAGATGTTTTGCCAGTAGTCAGAGGCACTTTGGGTATTCATCAGGTGACAACAAACACCCCAGGCAAGATCTCCTGCAGAGAACTGTCCTGTTTTTGCCATCGTATGGGACTTTCCTGTGAATGTGAATCACCCTCAGTCCTAAATTATAATACTGAAAAAGCTGCACCCTCTGCCACCATTCCGACCCAAGATGACGTGGTTGGAAAGATGGTTATAGTGTCTTATGACAAAAAGCCTTTTGTTGGGCAGGTACTGAAGGTCGTCGGAGAAGAAGTCGAGGTCTCCTGTATGCAGCAGTCTGGGACGAAGAATTGCTTTGTATGGCCCCAAATCCGAGATGTGGTGTTCTACTTCCAAACAGATGTCATTGCTGTCATCTCAGAACCAGAGCCATCAACCAGTCGAAGCTCAAGATTGTCACTTGAGGACTGGGAAAGATTCATATTGGTGTGAAAAGTTGAGCAATGACCAGCCCTTTGTGGTAGTTGTGTGTGTACGTGTCAGTGTGTGTGCGTGCATGTGAGTGCATGGGTGGGGGGCGGAGGATGTTTGTTTATATTAATGAAAGATAAAGTTACTGTTTCAACGATGTTACTGTAATGTTTTGTTAAACGTTTTTTTTGTAGCCAAGGGAAAATCACAAATCAGTTTGAGGAATCTATCGATATGAAACATGAGCTTTGATTGTATTGTTATATTGTGTTATTGTACATTTTATGATATTAGGTTGTTCATAACCTTTTGATGGCAGATATGAATGTAACTGTTCTTTTCTTTAACTGAGTAATGAATTTTTCACAATTTCTCAACTATTAATAAAAGGTTCACTTGTTCTTTGAAACTATTCTGAATTGACCTACATCAATTTAATACATTCAAAATGCAAAGAAACATTGACATTGCATGTCATACGGTCAAACAAAATATGTCATATGGTAAAACACTGAATTTTATAATAAATCAAATTAATAATTTGTTATTCTACATGGTTAATGAATGTAATGGAGGAGAGATAGTATGATATATAAATATATATAACCTTTGACCATTTTTGATGAATTTATAGCAAAAAAATAGAACAAATGTTAAAAGGTGAGACGCCGTAGTCATTAAAAAACTAAATATCTAGTATTTGTTGTGTAAGTGTTTATATTTTGAATTAGTTATAGAATACTAACATATCAACTATTACATTTTTGGTGTTTTTTAACTGTGACATGAATATCAAATTTTATTTATTTAAAAAAATAATAACGTTTCACCGTATGACATTTTCAAGGACTGTATACAATGAAACGCATTAAAATTCCATATATTGTTATTTTTAACAAAGGGCACTTATAAAAACTGAAAATATACATATAGATTTACACAAAAAAATCAATATTGGACTTCTCTTATCATTTTAATTTGTTTACTGTTTTGAAATTCTAAAACGTCACTGACCCAGCCATGGCTGTTATTCGCCGCTGGACAGTATCATTGGAGAGGGGGACCCTGTTAATTTAGTTGTCTGCTTTCTCCCCAAACAATACATTAGCCATAACCTTGGCAGCTGGTTTGACTAAATTCTCACCTATCGAATGAGGTTTCCCTGTTTTTGCGATGAGAAGGGATACCCTGTATGATGCCTCTGTAGCCTTCGCATTTTCCCCCGTCAGAAAAAACTGTGAGGGCGCCTTCGTCATGAGTTTTTTAAGTTCATCACGTTTTCTCTCAAACAATGCTAAAGGTTTCCCAATGTAATCCTTGTGTTTGCTCTCAAAATAAAGCCTGAGCTTGGCGGGTTTCATAGCCTCGTTGGCCAACGACTCATAGCACAAAGCACAGTGTGGATTGGGACCCTCTTCATCTCCAGTCCAAAAAAATCCAAATTTTATAGTTGCTGTGATATTTTCACTTCACTTTAGTGCTGGAATTTCCGCGATCAAGCCGAGTTTCTTCGTGATCTGGTCACGTGACTTGCGAGCGAGCCGAGCGGAGCCGAGCGAAGCCGAGCAAGCAGGGAAAGAAGTCAACGCTGCGCTTGAACCTGTTGCACAATTCGCCTTATTCACCTGGCGGCCATTTTGAAACTCGAACGAGGCTGAGGGGTACACAAACCCGGAGGTTTGACTCCGACGCATACGATCTATGGAAGATTCAGCAGCACCAGCAATGGAAACTCCAGTGTGGACCACCAACCTTTCTTGTTTGCCAGAATTAACAATTCAAAATGTGGAGCAGTGGGCCAGTACCGACTGCTCCACACACACACACATACACTGAGTGTGCAGTGAACCTTCCTCAACCCTGGATACACTGCTCCAAGAACTGAGCAACTCTTATCTTATGAATGTTAATACTTAGCTTACCTTATCACTTACCTGATAGTTATACTGTCATTATACTATCATTGTCAACAAGCAATAGCAACATGCACCTAGCGCTGTCTGGCTTTGCTAATTTGAAACAAGATAATACTGTATTTGAGTAGATATCAATGATAATAGAGATAACATGTTAATGAGATAAAATCAACATGTTATTTTCAGTCAGACAGGGAAAGGTACATCGTTGATAAAACTCATAATGAACATTTAGCAAGCTGGTTTAAACTGTGGCACTGCTCTGTGAACTGAGCAGTTTGCCCACTTAGCACTATGATACCTGTATGTTGTACGGTGACTCATTTTTCCGCACCGAGGGAAAAGACCTAGCCCTCACAAATATGTGTGTTGGGCTCCTATTAACTGTCGATTAAATACATGTTAAGTTTTAAATAAAATCAAACATAGTACAGTCAACAACTCCATATCACAGCTAAGCTTACTACCCCTAGCTGCTACACGCTAGCAGAAACTGAGGTAAATTAGCGTCCATTCTTACCTTCAATGTCGTGGATAAAACCTTCGATCCAGTTACTGTATCCTTTAATTAACACCGCCCGGGGGATGTTGCAGTCGGTAGGCTACTGGCCCACTGCTCCACATTTTGAATTGTTAATTCTGGCAAACAAGAAAGGTTGGTGGTCCACACTGGAGTTTCCATTGCTGGTGCTGCTGAATCTTCCATAGATCGTATGCGTCGGAGTCAAACTTCCGGGTTTGTGTACCCCTCAGCCTCGTTCGAGTTTCAAAATGGCCGCCAGGTGAATAAGGCGAATGGCCTCAGGCTCGTCAGAAGAGTGCACGGCTGGAAGTTTGGTACCAAAGAGGGGCGGCACGACAGTTGTGTGGAATTATTTTGGCTTTAAAAAGGAAGATGCTGCGCAACGTCAGGTATTGTGCAGAACGTGCCTCGCTACTGTTGCTACTTCACGAGGTTCACGATTGTAATCACGATTGATTTATTGCTTGTGTTTGTTGAAAAATACATGAGAAGAGGACCTTATATAAATAATCGCATATTAAATCGCAATTGCAATATTGAGGAAAAATATCTCAATTACATTATTTTCCAAAATTGTTCAGCCCTAGTACTGGCCCAGATCTATTCCTGATCCGTAATTCCAACCTGTTCTGATATTGGACCAGTTAGCCGTTTAGCGGACCTGCACCAAATGTTATCCAAGATTTAGCCCAGATCTGCTCCAGTTCCCTTTGGCTGTCTGGGATGCATGCCTTGATGATGTCATTCCAATAAATCTTTCTTTATCAATTGTTTTCAAGCTTAATAACACACTTATTTCACAGGATCATTTCCAGGCATGGAAAAAACATTACAGGGATTGAGTAATTTTTGCAGCAGTTTAGAGTACTAATTAAAGAGTTTTTTAGAGTAATGGTAACAGACCTGCTCTGTGTATCCGGATGTGAGGCTGTAACACAGCGTCCAGTAGTTTCCGGTGTCTCTCGTTCTCCTCTTTGGACCGAGACAGTTCCTCCTCGTACTCTGCTATCGTTCTTTCAAACAGAACAAATAACTCCTCAGCAGCTGCAGTGAGTCGCTGCTTCACCAACGAGAGCTGCATCTGGACTTTACTCATGTTGACTGAATCACAGCAGCCTTTCCTGCACACACACTCCGTTTATCACACTGTATGTCCTCTTTAAATGCGTCTCTGTCTGGCTAAGTTCCGTCTCCGTCTACTTCCAGCTGATGTTAGCACGCTACGCTAACTTCAGTTAGCTGCTTGGATAACAGGGATGAGTCTGAGGTGAAATGTCTCAAAAAGCAGCACAAAATCCACTTCAACCGGGTTTTCACCTGAGGCCTGTATTCTTTACGACGCTGGTTATCAATTCTTCTTCTTCTTCTTCTTCTTCTTCTTCTTCTTCTTCTTCTTCTTCTTCGTCTTCTTCTTCTTCTTCTATGGGCTTTATTAGCGGTTGGCAACCAACACATAGGAGCATTACCGCCACCTATTGGACTGGAGTGTGGAGCAGTATATCGACAGGAAACTAAAATAAAAAGTACAATACATATACGTGAAGAGATTAAGAAAATGAGGCACTCGGGAGTAGGGAAAATGCCAGCTGTCGCTTGTTCTCATAAGAAAGCAACACACGTCTGTCATGCAGACACATTGACGGCAGGGGATCTATTGAAAAACGTTCAGTCTTTTTACTCTGCATGTACGAAAATTGAGCAGGAGTGACAATGTGCGTGCCTTCTATGATGATGCACTCTCTCAGTCACAGATGAATGATGTGGACTGTGACAGTCATGAAGAGGAGCTGCCCATTGTGCCAGCCTTTTGAGAGTGACCATTCATTTCATTCATCTCTTAATGAACGATAAGTTGCTGAATGTTTTGCACAGAAATATTGTTATATTAATGCAATGGATTTAGAGTATGCACAATACGTGTTGAATTTTTGTGGTCTAATGGTATATTGTTGTTAAAAATGTCTTCTCATGTTTTACTGCTGTAATGAATGTGTAGCTTTAACAAGATGACCCGTTAAATACATTTTGGGAGCAATGACTGATGACTTTGTGGCCCAGTGCCCATATATAAGATTAGTATTGACCAAGTTCAGAATATCAACTTACTTACTTAAGTATTTTGCACAGTTTCAATATGGAAAATAACTTGTATATTGATGCAATGGATTTACTGAATTTGGAGAAAAAAACTTGTCATGGATTTGTTCGATTTTGGGGGGAAAAATGTACTGTTTTTAGAATAAATCCTGAAAATAAAAATCTGGATTTGAATTTTTAATGTTCTTATAATCTCAAGAAGCTATGTGAAAGTTTGAAACGGAAAATAGTGGTTTTCATCTTGACACTTCCTTGGTAAAGAAAACAAATTTTTACTCAAATCGATCAAAATGGATTTATATCATTTTAGAGCCAAACTCTTCATATATATATACACTGCCCAGCCAAACAAAAAGGTCACCACCTGGATTTAACTAAGCAAATAGGTAAGAGCCTCCAATTGAATAATTACTGCATGGGTGATTATGTTCCAGCTGGCAACAAGTTATTGAACCCTAGCGATGCAGTGAGTAGCTTCTCATTTGCTAAACAGACATATCCTGTGGTCGTGGGAAAATATGTTAATCTGTTTCAGAAGGGTCAAATTATTGGCACGCATCAAGCAGAGAAACCTGAGGATCCACAGTACTGCCTCCCTGTTTGTGTCTGTTTCTGTCTCCCTGGCTGGGCGTGGCTGCCCTACTTTTGGATTCCCACCTCTACAACTCCTCAGCTGCAACCTAATGGTTGAACTGTTACCTGATAACCTGATGGTTGAACTGTTAATGATTGACGGTTACACATGTTTATTACATGTATGTTGGTAGTTTTGTTTGCACTTAACATTTTCCTCTGTTCAGGAGCCGCTGCTGTGTTTTTGTTTGATGGTTGTGGTCCGGTCGGTTTGGGACAAAATGCCAGGGCATACCCGGCCTGAATGCATTGGTTTACTATCGTTTCTACAAGGGAAGAGCAATTATGATAGATATAAGTCATGACTCCACTCAGGCATGACTTGATCATTTCGGATATTTTCTGATTCCTCCGGTCCATGGTATTAGGAAATATTTTGTGTAAGCTTGTAAATCTTTAGCTCATTTGCATCTCTTCTCTCTGTCCTCCTTCGACCTGGCTCTATGTGCTGTTATCTTCATTAAGGAGGGGCAGCCTGGGCTTCCGAAACCTTGTTGTTTCCACAGTGGGTACAAGCTCAAGCTGACCTTATATTGGCTTTATTGTTTAGGGACAGCTAGTGCCAGTTTATCTGGCCCACTATGCTCAGGTAAACACCTTATCTGTGACCTAGATGACAGTTTAAGTTAAACATATTGTCTGAGCTTGTTTAGTCTGACGTTTGAAGAATGTTGATTATCCATTTGGAACTAGTTAAAACCTCTTCCTATTGTCGAGATCTTCAGAATTGGTTTGGCAACCGCTGTGGCAACTCGTGTCAACAGTAAATGTCTTGTCAATTCTCCGGCCGTAATTCTGAATACATCCAACAGTGTTTTGCCATCAAGTTCCTGCTCTCCAGCTGCTCTCTGTTTCGTCTCCATTGCTTCAGAAGTTTACACCAAACATGGTGCGAACACTTTTTTTCTGACCACTTTTTAAAATGTATTTGGTTGACGGTCTGACTTTCTGAGTCAGCAGTCCGCCACATGCTGCCACTGTTTACCCAAGTAACACAGAACGTATAGAGAACGTTGGCCTTTGGTTCTCTAAAGGTTATGTAGGAAATGTTCTTTTATTCGAAGCCCAGGAGTCGATTCAAAAGAAAACGAAGTGAAGTTTCTCTTATAAGATTTAAAAGGAGTATTTAATAAAAGGATGCAGCAGTAGGTTTACAAAAGTTTCACAGCTGTGGCTCAATAGCCCGGTACACGCGTCCACAGGCCACTGACTGAGTGGAGCTCATCAGTAGTTACTGTCTGGCGGTCCGGAACAAAAGAGAGCGATCTCAAAATACAAACATGTTTTATAGAACCATCCCTTTCCGGTCATAAAATAAACAACTTCAAAATAAGACGTGCTCCGGTCTCGTGCTCTCCTTGGTTGGTAGCGGGGGGCTGGATCTTGTTGGCCGCTTGTCACATGGGGTTCTCCGGGCTCTTCTATAGGCTGACGTCGTCAGGGGCGGGTCCTCTTATGATGTCACCGTCGCCATCTTGCTAGTGATGTCCTGAAGCTCTCACCTACAATATTCTATTATGCAATCCTTCTGAAGTTTATCCAGTTATTAAACACGCAATAGTATCATTGCAGCATCAATGAGTGAGAGGTAGAGGCGGTGTGCTTAGTATGTAACTCCACGCGTCCTTCTCCCTCTACTCATATTTAGCTTCAGTTAGCTATATGCTAACTGAGGCTAAAAACAACATCCGGTATTACTACCGGAATTGGACATATATGCTCCGTCCTGAAACTGTGAATAATCTTTTAATGTTCCGTTTCAATATATTGATTATTTCAAACAGTTCCCAACGCTCGAGATCATGTGTAGAGCCCTGCGTGGGACTGTTTTCTTCATCGCGCTGCCGCCGAATTTCTGACCATTACCGCCCGCACTGGCAACATCTGTGTTACACTCCCACCTGCTCCCGCGATGTGTATGTCCGCACCCGCAACACTCTGAGAATTTATGCCTGCACTCGCCCCGCAAGAGAAAAAACTCAGCCTAATTTTACAGGCTATTAGTAAAGAGATTCATGGGGTTGTTAAGGCCTAGTTTTTAATGAAATAAAGGCTCATTCATAGCGATAGGAGATAGGAGACCACTAACACTGTATGATTTTGCTTTAATTTGCATTGCAACAGGTACGCATGGTTTGCTGTTCCTGATATTTGCATATAATGAGTTCACAGAAGTTGGCCAGACAGGCCAACACAAATCGATGGAAGAGGGCGAAGCGAGCGGTTGAAAAAGTGACAAAGCTTGTGCGAGCAGAGATACGTGCTGCGCAGGATGCGCGAGATGCAGCACGAGCTGTGCAAGAAGCAGCGCGGCTACATCAACATCAGGAACAGCTACAACTGGCAGAGGAGATTGAAGAAGAGCCAGAGTTCATGGCAGTATCAACAAGTTCTGTCAGCAGCTCTGAGGAGGACGGCAGCAGTGATGGTTCTGCGTCAGACTTGGAAATGTGGGACACACCTATGGATGATACCAGTGACCCCTACAGCGAGAAAACCCACCCACAATGCTCAGTTATTACAACACTGGGCCTTGAAACACCACATTCCACACTCTGCACTTGATGAGCTTCTTGTAGGATTAAAAGCCAATGGGCACCCAGAGCTACCTTCAACAGCCAGAACCCTGTTATCAACCCCAAGAGATATCAGGTCAGCCACAAAATCGGGAATGGAGTATGTCCACTTTGGTTTAAGGAGAACTATCGAAGGACAACTCAACCACTACCCAGAGGAGGTTCTGAAAAAACTAAACACACTGGAGTTGTCTCTCAACATTGATGGCCTTCCACTGTTCAAAAGTAGCAAGAACACTCTGTGGCCTGTCTTGTGTGCCATCCATCTGTCTCCAACTCGTGTTTTCCCTGTAACCGTAACATCTGGTCTATCCAAACCTAAGGATTTGGAGTTTCTCAATGATGTGGTTGCAGAAATGCAGGATCTGCTTGAAAATGGAATTCAAAGGAAGACTGTTGTGATGCGTTGTGTTGTATGTGATGCACCAGGCAAGGCAATGGTCAAAGCAACCAAACTGTGCACAGGATACAATGGCTGTGACAAATGTACACAGAGGGCTATGGGTGGATAGACGTGTAACATACCCTGATATTCTAAACACCATGCGAACCAATGAGATGTTCAGAACAGAAATGTCTGCTAAGGAGACTGAGGGGCATACTGTTTCCCCATATCTGCAACTTGCCATTGATATGATCATAATGTTTCCCATTGACTACATGCACCAAGCTTGTTTAGGTGTTATGAGGAAACTGCTGGTGGAATGGGTGAAGGGAAGCAGGAAGGTTAGACTGTCTGCTGGACAGGTTCAAAAGATCAGCAGAAGACTCTGTGGTTTGAAACAATCTATACCAAGTTGCTTTACCAGGAAGCCTAGGAACTTGGAAGAAGTGGACCGCTGGAAGGCTACAGAGCTGTGTCAGTTTGCCCTGTTTACAGGGGAAATAGTGCTCAAGGACATTCTGTCCAGGCCACTGTATAGGCATTTCATGGCTTTCAGCGTAGCACTGAATATTTTGGTTTCTCCAAACCTGGCACGCAAACACGCAGACTACAGCAGAAGTCTGATGGAGTATTTTGTGTCAAAGACAGCAGAGCTGTATGGCAGGCACTTCATGGTGTATAATGTCCATACCATGCTCCATTTAACAGATGAAGCAGAAACCTTTGGATGCCTGGATGCATGTAGTGCCTTCTGGTTTGAAAAGTATTTGGAACAGCTGAAACGTCTCGTCCGATCGGGAAGAAGACCAAGTGGCCAAAAGGCTCTTGGAGATGGAGCAGGGGTCCAAGCAGCACAGTTCCAGCACAAAAACAGAAAATCTGAAGACCAAACAATGCATACATCTTGGCAGGTGACAAATGCTGTGAGGCCGTTGAGGAGAGGAATGACATGGTTTTGTGCAAGGTGTTTGAGAAGGTGGATCCTCTGTTCACAGATCCTTGTGATTCAAGAATCATTGGGTACTTCAGAGTGAAAAAGGGAGACTGTCTAATGGAGCAGGTGCCAGAGTGTGAACTCACTACACAGGCCCTGATGATTGAGGAGCCACAGAAACAGACAAATGTTTTCTTGACAGTCCTGCATGATTTTTAGGAGATATCCAAACAAACAACTTCAATCTATTTTTGGAGGGGTTCTTTGAGTGTATTTGCTGTGTATGCTTGCAAAAAATCTGTACTCTGCTAATATGTGATATTCTGTTTTTGAGTCTTGTTTTGATAAAGGGTGGTTTGGGATGAAGTTTTAAAGGGAAATGTACCCACTCCATCCTGATGCTATGTATATATATATTTTTATTCAAAACTAAATAAAAACTGCTTTACAAAAACACCTAAAGGACTTTGTCTGACAGTTTTCATTAGTGCAATCTATGGTACTGTATTTGCCATGCTAATGATGCCTTTCTGTTAACAGATGAGCTTCACTGTGGTTGAGTTCACTGACAATGAAATTGAGGTTGCGCCATCTTCATGGCTCGAAAACACTTCTGAGGAATGCGGTTTTGTATTGACGTAATTTGTTTTTCCATTCTAAATGTTTTTTCACCACATTGTAAGAAAGGATCTGAAATGAGTTGCATTTTTTTAAACAGGGGGGCTTCCTCTGCTACTGGACACCACTTAACGTGCGAAAGCATGTAATTAACTGCAGCGAGCCAAACAGAAGCTGGGCTAAACATCCAGTCAAGAAAGTATGGTACACAACAAGTGAGCAATCTTTGCTATGCACTATATAGAATATATTCATGAAGTTTTCTCTGTATGGAAATACTGCTTTGTTCTGCCACTGGCTCAAAAACATGTTTCTCCTTACATAGATTCCTACACCAAAGCAGACCGGAAATGTCTGCGACTGATGGACTCTTCAAGTGTTGAGACAGAAGATGACGCTACTGTTCATCAATCAAGGCCGCGTAGACGCCCAAGGAGATTCAATTCAGACTCCTCTAGTGATGGTAAGATCTCTTCAGTACAGACTACATGTACACAATTCAATGTTCGTTTCCCAACCGGTACACGTTATATGGTCTTTCTTTCAAGATGATTCCATTCCAACGGCAAGAAAGCAGTCCAGGACTGTGGGTATGTCTGGAAGCCCTGTGGGTAAAGTTAACAGTTATCAAGTCATCTTTCATAGCTTGGAGCTAACATTCACGAGGAATAACCTGGTGCATGTTATGTGACTGATCTGATGTGTTTTTGTGCCTTTTTCAGGTCAGCAGATTTCTCTGCTCACACCACCGTCATGTAAGTTTTTTTTTTTAATTGTCTGATGTGTTAGCATAGGTTCATATTTCGCAAATACCATGTATAAGAAGCCCAACTTAAATGAACTGACATTCATATCCACTTTCTTTTCAGATGGGTCAAAACCACTGACACATGTAGCCAGTCACTCGTCCAGACATTCTACGGCGAGTGGCAACCAACGATGTCCTGGCCCAGTACAGCCTGAGGGGGAGAAGGGCCAAAAAGTCCTTCCAAGACTTAGCGCTATGCAAGATAATAAGAGGTAAGTGTTTATATATTGTTCACATAAGTTTCATGCCAAGCTTGACTGATGAGTTGTAGATGTGTAACTTCTTGACTTCTACCTGTAGCGGCCTGTGTGAAGAACTTCCCTGGCCAGACCGAAGCCGAGGCCGAGGAGTGCATTGGGCACGTGCTCAAGTTTGCTCCACACAGACGGTAAATTAAACTTCTGTCTCTATTTTCTCAGTTGGTGAATGTTCAAAATAAATCAATAAACTGGAAATCTTTGAATCACTTGTAGTGATCAGAAATGTGTGGGTTGGTAGTAGGGTGTTTTTAGTGAACTTATGTCCATTCTACTTTTTTTTCTAATTCTTTTTAGGCAAGCTGGTCAGCAAGACTGAAGATGCCAGACCAGCAGTCAAGAAGTTCTGCACCTTTTTTTTTAGATATTACTTTTATTGTTTTTTATATTTATTTTAATTGTATTATTGGCTTATATTGTTATATTTTTTCTATTTTGTTATCTTTATTTTATTTTGCATTTACATTTTGTATTAAACTTGTATTTTATTATATTTTCTATTAAACTTTCAAGTCCTGTCAAATTTGCCTGTTCATCACTGACAATATTGTCAGGTAAAAATAACATGCTACAGACATTACAACGTTAGGGGAACGCTGAGGGAACCAACATGTAAACCAACAAGGTTGGGGGACGTTAGGAGAACGTTAGGGGAACCACACATGTAACCAACAGCAAACGTTTAGAGAACGTAACAAAAGTTTGACGCTGCAACCAAGTGGCAACCAAAACCTAAACCAAAAGTAACGTTCAGGGAACCAAACTGGAACCAAAGGCTTACTTAACTACAACGTTCTGGGAACGAAAAATGACTTGTAAGGTAACCCCCTCATTGCGTCCAGCAGACAATAGGATTTACTCGTCTCCAGAGGAGAGGGGAAGGTGCTCAAATGCATAAAAGGGCAGATGGTTTATTTGTGGTACTAATTAAAAAATATATATGCCTGGAATGACTAGTTTTTGTGAACATGTTTGTATTTAAAACAAACCATACGGTTGGTTCAAACACTGCTTCATGACAGTTAAAAAAATGTAAATAAATGAAGTGTAGCTATTTTAGTTATGTAGTTACATGATAACTATCTCCACTTTTACCTACCCGTCTGATTGACAGAACCTCTGCTGACAGAGAGGCACTTTCTCTCTTATTCATTTCTTTACCGCGATTCAGCAATTCGGGAGCCCTTCTGTGTCCATGATAACCCACACAGGAGAGAACCCGTTCAGCTGCTCGTTTGTTTTTCTTAAAACCTACAGAGGCAAGGCCGACCTCCGGAGACACATGAGGACTCACACAGGAGAGACACTCTTCAGCTGCTCCTTTTGTAACCGCAAATTTCCCTGGCGTTATCAGGTCAATACTCATAAATGTGTTAGCCGTCAGTCCTCACAGCTTCATCCGACTCAGACTGAGGAGAGCTGAGAGGCAGAGTTCAGCGCTGGAGATCATAATTAAATCGTTGAGCATTTTGTAATTTTTAAAACAGTTTCCCCTAAATACTACAGAAAATCCCAGTTGCTGAGCACAGCAGTTAATGTACTTAATGTAGCTTTAATATGCGTAAAAGACAGACGTTTGTTTACCACCATGTACGTATCTTCAATGTCTCCCTGCTAAGGTTTCTATTGAGAGCAACGTTTAAAGAAAAATGAATTGATTGAAAGTGGTTTTTGTTTAGGCGTACACATTCACCCAACCCGGACTTTTCTGAAGCCACAGGGAACATTAAACACTACCGACATACTTGTGTTCAGCATCCAGAAATGTTTTAATTATCTTTAAGAATACAGATTGTTTGTGCTTTAAAAACACTTGACTGATTGAAGTGCTTGTAAAGCTATTACTTTTAAATAGAGGATGTTGTATTTATTGTTCCCAAAGTTTGAATTCATTGAAGTGAGTATGAACATAATTGCCTCTTTATGATATGAAAAAAAGGAAACAACAAAAAGTTTACATGTAGCCTCTGTCCAACTGTAGCAGGTGTATAAATATACAGGAATGCATTCCACCAATAATCCCTCACGTTTTATTTTATTGTTCCAATATTATTTATTGTCACTTTTATTTTGGTATGTTTACTACAAAAGACCGTTTTGGGAGCTAATGCTTTTATTTTGAAGTCTTCACTTTCGGCAGTGACGTCATCTACCTGCGTTGCACCCTCTCACTCAGTTGTTTGATGGCAGACTGAGGTGAGGAGAGTTTGTCATGTGCTCTTTGTAGATTTCTGTTCTAAATGATGTTTACAGTGTTTATATAATCTTAAACTGTGAAACAAGGTTATAATATCATTCCATGGTGCTAATGTGTTGCTGTGGTTGTTTTGCAGAAGTTTGAGTGTTTTAGCAAACTTTTAGTTAAGTGTACTGTTTAGCAGCACTTGTGAGGACTCACACACAGCACCTGCAGCATGTTTAATGGCGTCTTCTCCCCACCACAGACTGGTTTGTTGCAGACGTCCATCTGTATTAATGCTGCTGCATTATTGTGGTTATTTCATGCAGGTATGTTTGTTGCTTCTATGTTTTTGGTCTATTGTGTTTTGTACTATGTGTTTATTTTATTGTTTTATAAGTACTAGTCTCACAGTTGTTTGATGGCAGACTGAGACTGGTGTGTTGCAGACGTCCATCTGTATTAATGCTGCTGCATTATTGTGTTTATTTCATGCAGAGGAATAAATACGCCACAGTGTCGGTTAAAGACAACAACCGAATCTCCTTGTCCATCAAACACGCACAGCACAACGCAGAGTCGTAGCAAGGGTCTGCTGAGAAGTAGGCCCAGACCGGCTACACAACCACTTTTGTAACATTCAGGACCACCAACAAAAAGTTCCAATTCACTCCCAAAAAAATATTCTCATACTTAATGAAGACCAGGGGTGTCAATCAATTTCATCCCGGGCCACATTAGCATATGGTTGCACTCAAAGGGCCGGTTTTAACTTTAAGCCAATATAAATATAGATAATATATATAAAATAATGTATTAGTACATTATTGCCTCTGCATTGGATAATTATTGCTGTTGGTATTAACTACATCTGAAAGCAGAAGTCTAGGGGAAATAATTGCAAGGGAAAATATGCAACAATTACAACAATTGTACAATTTATTTAAAAAATGAGTTTGGTAGCATTAACACATAGTTGTGCACTGACATATGGTGCACGTCGACACAGAAATACTAATTAATCTCATAAATTCATGGGATTTATTTAACCGACAGAGAAATGTAAGTGTTCATGTGGGTGCTTACATTTCTCTGTCGGTTAAATAAATCCCATGAATTTATTACATTAATTAGCCTTATTATATGTTTTAGATCAAGCACTATTTAAGTATTTATCATTTTAATTTTGCAATATTTGAATAGTCTGAAAGCCAAGACTTGGAAAACCCCCTGTTCCAGACCCTGGTGTATCACCTGTCCCTCATTGTTTTCAGGGATGAGGAGGGGGGGTTAGGAGCAGAGAGGAGACGGTGATCGCGGAAGTTTTCCTCCTGCCTTCACAAACTTTACACACGTATACACAAGTATTCATCGTCTGAATATAGAGAAAACACATTCATAAGCTGCAAGTCAAGACCCCATATCTTTCTCAAACCACAAAAAAGGAAATAACCGTGATGCAAGTTTATTTTAAACACAGTCCATGTGTGTCTCTGAATGAGCCGTAGCAACACCGGACTGTTAACAGAGCGGGTCATTCTGTGAGGAAGCAGCCGTCTGTCGGTTCTGGTTCCACTGTTTCTTGTCTCGGTTGCTGAAGCAGACTTTGCTCCGTGTTTGGTGTCGCTGTGCCGCTGTAACTAAACTCTGTCACTCACTGCCTCACTCGACAGTGACTGAAGTCGCTTCAGCGCGCATGTCACAAAACGAGATGAATCGTGGGACAGTTTATGGGCAACGAGCGTCTGTTGTAAGAAATAATAATCAATATTATGTGTAATTACCATACTGTTAGACCACATCTACAAGGAGAATGTACCATTATTCTGAAAACCGTTTTAATTTGAAACTGTTTATTTTGTAGCCGGATGTTGTTTTTAGCCTCAGATAGCATATAGCTAATATTGTATTGTATATGAGTAGAGGGAGAAGGACGCGTGGAGTTACATACTAAACACACCGCCTCTACCTTTCACTCATTGATGCTGCAATGATACTATTGCGTGTTTAATAACTGATAAACTTCAGAAGGATTGCATAATGGAATATCGTAGATGAGAGCTTCAAGACTTCGCTAACAAGCTGGCGAAGTCAATAGAAGAGTCCGTAGAACCATATGACGACAACCGGCCAACAGGTTCCAGCCCCCGCTACCAACCAATGAGAAGACGAGAACGGAGCTCATCTTTATTTTGAAGTTGTTTATTTTATGACCGGAAAGGGATGGTTCTATAAAACATGTTTGTATTGTGAAATTTCTCTTTTGTTCCGGACCGCCAGACAGTAACTACTGATGAGCTCCATTCATTCAGAGTCCTGTGGATGCTGTACCGGGCTATTGAACCACAGCTGTGAAACTTTGTAAAACCTACTGCTGCATCCTTTTATTAAAATACTCATTTTAAAACTTATAAGAGGAGCTTCACTTCGTTTTCTTTTAAATCGACCCCTGGACTTCGAATAAAAGAACATTTCTTACACGGGCCACATAAAATGAGGGCCTTGAGTTTTAGACGTATGATGTAGACCAGGGGTGCCAAATACGTCAATCGCGATTGACCAGCCAATAGCAAAGGTAGTGTGGGTAGGTCGCAGGGCATTGAAAAAAAATTTGCCTATCATCCATCCTTACTATTATTAGCCTTCCAATTTATACAATTCTACCAAAGAAAGGGTATAAAAATGAGTGGGGAAGCTGGACCAAAAAAGAAACCAAAAACTTACAACTTCCATCCAGAATGGGAGGAAGACTTCTTTTTCACAATCTCATATTCGAAGTGCGTTTGTCTGATCTGCAAATCTACGATCGCTATTTCGAAGAAGGGAAATGTGGAGCGGCACTTTCGGACAGTTCACAGAACTTACGACACTGACTTTCCTCCAAAAAGCGAGCTGAGAAAAGAAAAGGTGAAGGAACTGAAATCACAGTTGTCCGGATAGCAGGCATTTTTCACAAAGGTGACTTCAAAAGCGAAGGCAGCCACCGAAGCATCGTTCAGGGTGAGTCACGCCATCATTAAGCACAAAAAGTCCTTCCAAGATGGAGAGATGATAAAAGAGGCATTCGTTGAAGCAGCTGACTCGTTGTTTCGGGACTTTAAAAACATTGCGATTGTTTCTCACTGCAAATGGACGAGTCTACAGATGTGTATCTACAGATACTACAGATACAGAGACAGTATCTACAGATAATGTACAACTGAGCTGTATCACTTAAGTGATACAGCTCAGTTGTGCATTTTTATTCGGATGGTGTTTACAGATATGACTGCAAAAGAGGAGATGTTAACAATACTGCCCATGAAAGAACACACGCGGGGAGAAGACATTTTCCAGTCTTTCAAAAACTTCATCGAAAAGTCCCAGCTCCCTCTGTGCAAATTGGTGTCAATCAGCACGGATGGTGCGCCCGCAATGGTTGGCCACTCGAATGGATTTATTGCCAAGTGCAGGGAGGACGATGCTTTCCCCAACTTCTTCAATTATCACTGCATACTACACCAACAAGCATTATGCTCAAAAATGCTTAACATGAAAGAGATAATGGATCATTCTGAGTTGTTGCTACACAGTGATGTGAGATGGCTTAGTAGGGGGAAACTCCTGCAGAGATTTCGAGAGCTCTGTCCTGAGATAAAAGAGTTTCTCCTTGTCACTAAACAGGCAGAATGCAACCAACTAAATGACGATCAGTGGCTGCTAGACGTGGCATTTTTAACGGATCTGACCAACATGTTGAATGACCTTAATTTAGAACTGCAAGGAAAAGACAAAACCGTGGTCAATACAATTAGCTCAGTTAATGCTTTCAAACGAAAATTGCAACATTTGTGCTAAAAGCTGCAGCGCCATGATTTGGGGAACTTCCAAAACCTTGCGTCAGAGCTGGAGACGCAGACGCAGGCTTGTGCGCAACTTGACATTGCGCTTTACACAGTGCAGATTGGGACAATTGTGTCAGAGTATGACAAACGCTTTCAAGACTCTGCTTTACTCGAGCCAGTCGCTACATTTATGTGCTACCCATTTCAGGAAGATGTTGAGGTTGATTCACTCGCATCAACAATTGCAATGCTGTTTCACCTGAACTCCTCTGGAGTGGAGGATGAGATGTTGACACTACAAGCTGACATTCAGCTGAAGGCCAGGCAGTGGCGGTCTTAGCAATTTGGGGGCCCAAGGCGAATTTAGCTAGGGGGGCCCTCAACATTAATATGCGAGAAATAAGTTTCAGATATCACACCATCGTATGTCAAAATGCGAAGTATTTATTGAACAAAATTAGTTAAAAAAGGAAATAGGCAAAGTTTGTGTACGTGCATGTGTGAGAGAAAGAGAGAGAATGAGTATGTGAGAGAGGGGTGTGTGTGTGTGTGTGTGTGTATGTGTGTGTGTGTGTGTGTGTGTGTGTGTGTGTGTGTGTGTGTGTGTGTGTGTGTGTGTGTGTGTGTGTGTGTGTGTGTGTGTGTGTGTGTGTGTGTGTGTGTGTGTGTGTGTGTGTGTGAGTGAGTGAGTGAGAATGCATGTGTATGAGAGGGAACATATGTGGGAGTGAAAGAGAGAGAGAGAAAGGGTATGTGACTGAATGAGGAGAGATTGAGTAGAGTGTGTGTGTGTGTGTGTGTGTGTGTATGTGTGTGGGGCACCGGTTTTCATGCATCAGGGTCGGGGATGTGTACATCTGTAGAAATCTAGAACAGAAAAGAATAAATGCAAACACATTACCAGTTAACACATTGTGTAATATGATACATAGTATGCACAACCATTCAATTTGCTTGAGATGATAATGATTAATTATCAAGCAGGGTTCAAGTAGTCACAGGAATGCACTGCAAAATCATTACCTCACTTCTTGTCCCTGTCTCTGTGCTGTCCTCCTCTCTCTCCTTCTGCCTCTCTGTTTCTATACCTCTTCTGCTTCTCTCTCAGTGGTATGTCCATGTGTCTCAAGCTTACTGTCACTATCTTCCTGCTTCTTTTGTCCTGTTTATTTCTCTTCTTATGAACACTGAACAGGTGGCAGTTTTTTCTTAAACAAATCTGACCTTTCTCACTTTGGCCTCTGCGAATAGGGTTATAACTGCATCCATGTCAAGGGACTGTTGGACCTCATGCTCTATTGAGATTGTGGCAAGGGCAGACAGCCTATCCTGGGCCATTGTAGACCGCATGTATGTTTTCAGGCGTTTCAGGGTGGAGAAGCTTCTCTCACCTGAAGCCACCGTCACAGGGAGAGTAAGGAGATGTCGTAAGGCTATGCTGACGTTTGGGTAAATGTCTAAGACATTCTCCTTGTAGATGTGGTCTAACATTTGAAGTGGAGAGGTGATGTACTGGAGGGAAGGACTGGACAGCTCCTTTGAGCTCCATCTTCAGGTCGTCTCCATCTACATCTCCTATCACTTCCTCCAGCTTTCGGCAGCAACCATCCAGTTTCCCTGTCTGAATAGTGCCTCTTAATGAATCGGATGAGTAGAGGAACCCATAGAGGTCAAAGAAGACCTCCATGTTCGAGAATCGCTCCATTAAAGTGGACCTGGCTGTGTCCACTAGATGGAGAAAAAACTCTCTTTTAAAGAGCTCCTCCGGAGTAGACATATGCTCATCTCTTCCCTCATAATCAAACTGCCTCTTCCTTTTTCTCTGTCGCACAACAGGCCAGCTCATCTCCACCTCCATCTTTTCTGCCACTTCCCTGGCATCTGTTTGTGCAGAATTAAAGCCACACTCCCTGTATTCTTCCAGATAGTCTGCCACTGCCATGACCTCTCTCCTTAGTGTCTCAATAGACACACTGGGGCTCTGCAAGATTTTACTGACACGGTTTATGTGGTATAACACATCGTACCAAACAAAGGTGCTCACCATGAATGACCACTTCATCATGTTCTCCTTGAGGCTGTCAGCAGTGGAGGCGCATTCTGGATCTTTCTTCAATGTTGCATGCTTGTGCACAGCTGTCAACGCATCAACGATCTCTGGGAGTTGGTAGCGCACAGCCTTGACAGCATCCACCCGGCACTCCCATCTTGTAGTGGACAAGGCCTTGACTGAGAAAGCTTTCACATGCTCCTGAAGGATGGTCCAACGCTGAACAGAGCCACTAAACAAAGTGTACAGCCTTTGTAGTGTGCCAAAGTATCCCAGAGAAATGGTTGAGGACTTTGCAGCATCCCCCACCACCAGGTTTAAGGTGTGGCTGCCACATGGCACACACAGTGCTTTGGGGTTGAGTTCCAACATCCTCGCCTGGACACCCTGTGTTTTGCCTTGCATGTTACTGCCATTATCGTAAGACTGGCCTCGGCAGTTGGAGAGGTCCAACCCCAATCTTTCCAGGTGTCCTAGAAACAGCTGCAGAAGACCTTGGCCAGTGGTGTCATCTGCCACAAGAAATCCCATGAAGTGCTCATGGATAGAAACTCCCTTTGTGAGCTCACAGTTGACAATTCGCAGCAGCACTGATAGCTGCTCATTGTGGCTTACATCTGGAGTGCAGTCCATGATGACTGCATAGTATTTGGCCCTCCTCACACGCTCCACTAAGGCATCAGTGGTGCACTGGGCGACAAGGCATATCAATTCATTCTGTATGCGTTTGCTCAGGTAGGTATCAGCAATCTGTTTCGCTTTCATTTTCCAGAGATGCTCCTTCATCACAGGGTCAAATTTGGCCATTAACTGTACTTGCCCCAGGAAATTTCCATTCCCATGCTCGAATAACTTCTCCCTGTGCCCTCTAAATGCCAGATTATACTGAGCAAGATGGCAAACAATTGCAAGCAATCTTTTCATCACTTCTCTGCATCTAATGACTTCAGCTGTCATGAGATTCTGTGCCTCCTGATCTATAGCTGAGCCCAGTGGCGGTGCGTCAATAGTGGGCGCTTGGGCGCCGCCCACCCTGACTTTTTGAGTTAAAAAAACGTTATATATACAACATAATTGAAATAAGAAATGTACCGTGTTTATGGGTTAAATGTGTATGGGAGACCACTGTCAAGAACCGCTAAAATGTGTCCGGACATAATATATTGCCATTCGCCTTTTCTGAGAATAGGCAGGTCGGCTACCGTCCGTGGGCGCCGATAACATGGGAGTCTATAGGAGAGCTTATACTTTTCTCAGTCATTTTAGCAAGGATAGCTTTTCATTGGAGGATGAAACTTAGATCTGTGGGCGCAAATCTTTGCGCCCACAGCCAATGGCATTGTTTCTTAGTTGAATGTGACATTCTTAGATACGCGATTGGACTATTTCGGCGAATCAGCATCGTTATCATTCCCTAACCACAAGCGTAAAGAGCAGCACCGTAGCTAGCTGAAACTTAGATTGAGTGAATATGGCGACATTGATGGCTGAGAACTCCGTGCAAGCTCTACTTAAAACACCGTTTCATCGACTATCAGATGTCGAAAAGAAGAAATTGAAAGACTTGGGACCCGAGCGTCCGGATTTAAACATCCAACAGACGACCACTGATCGCGGGAGAACCTACACTCGGACTTTCTCCTCAAACTTGTATGCTAAGCAGAATTGGTTAGCTGGTTGTACAGTGAGCAATGCCTTTTTTTGTTTCCCTTGTCTGTTATTTCAAAGTCCTGGGACTGAAACACTTTGGACTACAACCGGGATGAAGGATCTAAAGCACTTCACACAAAAATGTAAGAAGCACGAATGTGGCCGCAGCCACCTAACCAACTGTCTTAAGCTAAACCTCTAAAAAAGTGCTATTTAAACCGTGCCGCCCAACTGCGCCCCCCCCAAAAAAATGTTCACCAGCCGCCACTGGCTGAGCCACTTTGAAGGCGTGCATTTAGTGTGTGCCAGGCACCCATATTCTTCACATGTGCAGCAGACCTCTCGTGCTGCTTGAGGTGAACCTGGAGATTATTCCAGTGATTAAAACCGTTGGTGGAGCTAAGCTGTGTATCTCCCTTGCCAAAAAGTTGGCAACAAAAACATTTGGCTGCGTCCTTAGCCTTGCTGTACACTAGCCACGTCCTACTTATCCTTTCTCCATTTTTCATCTGCATATGGTAGTTCGCAGTTGTGAACCGCCGACCCTTTGCATTTTTGGGGAATTCTGATTGTTGCTGCACAGGCCCTCTTTTAACCAATTCGCACCGTTCTCTGTCATTGACTACTGTGGGCCACAACCCCGGGTCATCACCAAGAGCATCACTTTCTTCTGGGTGGTCAGAATCAGAAACGGCAGCAGTAGGCCTACTCACCGCATCCTCCACGGCATTTTCCTCATCTTTGCTGTTGTCATCAGTGCACAAGCACGATGGGTTAAGCTCCTCTCCTCCTCCTGTTGGATCAACAGCCGGAGCCGGCGGCACCTCCTCCTCCACCAAAACATTCGGGTCCGGTGTTGTCACGCTTTTAAAAAAGCTTGTCAGTTTTCGAAGAGACTCTGTTTTTAATTTAGCCTCTCCCTTTGTTTTCGTTTTTGTAGCGCCACTTGGGTAGTGGCGCTTCATGTTGCTAAATATTCTAGAAGTTCACGGCTTTGCTCACGAGTCACAACACTTCATTTCACCTCGCTTCCGTCTTTCACAAGGAGCAGCGTTCGCGGTAGCACCCATTGCGCATATGTGCGCAGCACTGCTCAATCACAATGCGTCCTTTCGCACTGTGCTCATTTGCATACATGCGCAGGCATGTTGTGTGAGAACATAGCGAATGTTTTTGAACTGTCGTCTAGCGCACATGGCATGCATGGATGGAATATTCCATTTTAACGCGAAAGAGAGGGGGAGTGCACGGAATCTGTATTTCTTTGTAATTTATTTTGTTGTTCTTGTTTCCAATTTAAACATACAAAAATCACCATTTATAAAAATCGCCATTTATTTGTGAATTACTGTGCAAAGGGCCACAATTACCAGCTGTAGGCCTATGGGAAGTTTACAGCTCCCAGTCAGGGGGGGCCCTACAGATGGCGGGGCCCAAGGCGGTTGCCTACCTATGCCTCTATGCAAAGACCGCGCCTGAGGCCAGGGCTCATGGACAGTTCTGGATCTTACTCACAGAGGAAAAGTACCCAAACATGAGGAAATGTGCTACCTTCTTGACTGCATTATTCGGCTCCTCTTATTTATGCGAGTCAGCCTTTTCCCACATGAAGATTATTAAGTCCAATTACCGTTACACCATGACTGATGATCATTTGGAAGGGTGCTTGAGGATGGCTACCAGCTGCTACTGCCCGGACTATGCAACCCTGGCTGATTCCATTCAGTGCAACTTATCAGAGTAAGGTAATGACCAAAAATGTACTGAGTTGTACTGTGACATACGGGTTGATGCAGTTATGCAAGGTACACCAACATAAGGTATGCTCAGTATATATATATATATAAACAAATATATGTTTAGCATTTTTAATGTAAGTAGATCATTTTGACTTCATCATCTTAAAAGTGTGGGCAGCCCTGATGTAGACTGACTAGACCAGATGCCTTCTATCAGAGCACACGTGTGTGTGTGTGTGTGTGTGTGTCAGTGTGTGTGTGTGTGTGTGTGTGTGTGTGTGTGTGTGTGTGTGTGTGTGTGTGTGTGTGTGTGTGTGTGTGTGTGTGTGCGTGTGTGTGTGTGATATTACCACATCTTATCTCTGAATGTCATCCTGTCTCTGTGATGTTCTGTGTAAAATGTCTGAACGATGCATTATCTCAAATTGAATTCAAAAATGATTTCAAATGAAAGGTTCTATGAATCACACAGAGATGTATTAGTCAGCTGAGTAAATGCAGGAAATAGCTAGTCAGATCCAGAGAATGGACCGGAAGCAACAGGACTTCTTAGTTATCATGAAGAGAATGAACTCTGCTTCACAAACAAATTGCTAATTTACTAACCTGCTAATCAGCTGAAGGTTTGTTAGACACATAGACATTTTGTAACTATTTAAATGTAATATATATTTCCAAATGTATCTATTTTTAGATACAGGAACTCAAATCGGGATTACATTCAGAATGTATATATGTATTTTACTGTTGCTTTCTATATTGAGAATGTGTCAGATCTGCATGATACACACCGTTTGGTTTCCTACCAGTCTCTGTGGCAGTGTTTTTACCTGAAACAAGCCTCCAACTGTGAATATAGTTTCACTTTAGGTTTGGGTCAATAACTAACTTCAATTATTCATGTTTGCTGTATAAAATGTTGGGGAGTTTAATAATTAAAACAGATATTGTATTCCCTCCTGACTTGTCTATGTGCAAGTGCCATCCGACCTCTACAGCTAATTCAGAATGCTACAGTCCGACTGGTCTGCAGCCTCCCCCGGTTCTCCCACAATACACCGCTCCTCTGCTCCCTTCACTGGGACCAGCACGCACACCCCAGCATGTGCACTTGGTACACGTGGTCCACCCCAACAAAGACTTGTCTGTATGCTATCCTGGCTCCTTAATGGTTTGACGAGCTTCCCACAGATGTCAAGACAGTGCAGAGTGTAGCCCTTATGTTGTGATCGGGTCTCCCGTGACCCATTTCAAGTTAAAATTATATAATAACCCTCAAGTTTTTTTTATCGGAACAAGGCTTCATGATATCCTCCACAACAGCTACATACACACTACAAAACTCATTTTGACAATTTTAGCCAAGTCTGAAAGTTTCCCCCCAATAGTCTATAATATGGTGTTCGGGTCTGGGAAGACCCAGCAGTGCCTTATTGTGGGTGACTCTAGGTCAAATTTGGCCCAATCAAGATTCATCTTTGACTTTAGACACCCTACCCCCAACCCCTTCCTCCATCATAACAATAATTTGAAATTGTATTCTAATAATACCCTAATATATTCAGATAACATAATCATCCTCTGTCTTCACTAAAAGGAATTTAATGAGTGAATTGAATCCCATTTGTTACTTAATAATATGTGGTGTAATGTGTTTTGGGGCCATACAATAAAATAACAACAGGATTGTACAGTTATGACTGCATAATATTCAGTAAAAACCATATTGGATGATTGTCATTATTTTTGAGTGTTTTGGGACTGAGTTAAATCATGGGTCAAAATTGACCCGCGAACACCATGAACGGAAACAGCTTTCCAAAACAAATGTAGCACTTAAGAGTCTAACTTATGCATTAACAATGTTTGCTTGTTTGAAGTTAATGTTTCAGCATTGTTTTTATCATCCTGAGTTTGATAACTGTATGGTTTATTGCACCTATTGGTTGTTTCTTTGAATAAAAGCGTCAGCTAAATGCTATGTGATGTAATTCCTTTTATTTGAGATCATTCACAGCTACTCTGCGGTGATCGGACTGCTTAACAGTGTCTGTCCTCTGTGAGTGACTGCAGGAGGAAAATAGCCTAAAATGAGGACAGGGTTAATAACTCTGTAGAGTCTTGTGGTGTAGATGGCCCCCCAGCTATGAGGAGCTACGAGAAGAACCAACACCAAAATATCAAGCCGGTTGGACTGCAGACTAAAGCTCAGGTGGACACTTTATAATAGCTCTCACTGCCAGAAGACAAAGGTCCACAGGGCTAAGATTATCAGAGGGGCTCCTATTATTGAACTTGCAGTGTGGACTTGTGTCTATGTTCAGCAGTGAGAGTCTTTATTAAAACACTGTTGATGTGTTTTTACACCAGCTGCTCCTCACAGCTCCAAACATCACTTTAGTCAGATTCAGAATCAGAATCAGAATTACTTTATTTATCCCAAACTGGGACACTTTTGATTGCAGCAGCGAAATACAGAAAGAAGAATAACAAATTACAAATAATAAGAGCTAAAAATAAAAATGAGAAATATACAATGTACAAATAGTGCAGTGAAATGGAAGATGTATATCATATATAAATATGTATATCAAGGACCCCTAAGCTACTAAAACACATGGCGAAAGATTTTTTTCCTCCCAAAATAAGAAGTCATGCCATAGAGGGTTGAATAAATATAATGTAAGGTACAAGGTTAAGTTTCAAGGGGTGCATGTTAGGTCCAGTTCATAAGAGAGGCTACGGAGCAGTGAGTTGTCTGCCAGTCAGAGGGGGATTATTGTAAATTGTTATTGCAGTGGGCAGGAATGTTCTACTCTAAGTTCCCCATTATGAGTTATTTGGACGAACTGTTCACCAAGTGGGAATCTTAATTGTATATCATGAAGAGACACACAGAATAAACCTTTACTGATGTAAACATAACCAGTCCTTTACTCCTAGATATGTTCCTCAGTTGATAGTTTTAATGTGACTGTTGAAATTCAGGTCAGAGTCCATGACTGCACCTACATTTCTGGCGTTATCTGTTGTTTTGAACATTGCTGACTGAAGCTCAGCACTGACTTTTTGTCGTTCCTCCTTTGATCCAAAAACAATTACCTCGGTTTTGTCTTTGTTTAATGGAGAAAGTTCTGACTCATCCAGTCATTGATTTGTTCAATGCACTTACTCAGTTTTTGAATTGGAGCAGAGTCTCCTGGTGAAATGGTAATGTAAATGTGTGTATCATCTGCATAGCTATGGTAACTTGTTTTGTTGCTTTTCATTATCTGAGCCAGTGGTAGCATGCAGATGTTAAAGAGAAGAGGCCCCAAAATGGAGCCTTGAAGAACCCCACATGTCATATTTGTCAGCTGTGATGTGTAGCTGCCTATAGAGACAAAGTGTTTCCTGTCCTTTCAGCAGGATTCAAACCAATTTACAACTGTTGCCGAAAGTCCCAACCAGTTTTCTAGTCGGTCTAGTAATATGTTGTGGTCAACAGTGTCAAATACAGCGCTGAGATCTAATAATACTAACACTGAGATTCTGCCACTGTCTGTGTTTAAGTGGATGTCATTGAAGACCTTAACAAGAGCAGTGTCAGTGCTGTGATGCGGTCGAAAGCCTGACTGGAACACATCAAAACAGTTATTTAAAAGCAAGAAATTACTCAGCTGTTTAAAAACTACTTTTTCAATGATGTAACCTAGAAATGGGAGGTTTGATATGGGCCTGTAATTATTCATTACTGAAGCCTCCAGATTATTCTTTTTTAAGAGCGGTTTAATTACTGTAGTTTTTAGGGCCTGTGGAAATACACCTGAGTGAAGAGACCTGTTTAATTTACTGCAGGCACTTGTACCGTGTATACTTGTACTGCAGGTACTTTAAATGATGGAGTCATGTGAGCTGAGCAGCTTAATGAAGAATCTTTATTTTAAGAAAAATAAATGAATCTGAGGGACAGACGACGAAATGTGAAACAAAGACGTGCAGAGAGGTGTGTGTGTGTGTGTGTGTGTGTGTGTGTGTGTGTGTGTGTGTGTGTGTGTGTGTGTGTGTGTGTGTGTGTGTGTTCAGTAGCAGCGCAGGAAGAAGGTGTTGCAGGCCGTTCCTCTCAGACAGTCACACAGCCGACCGATACGAGGGCCATGTTTCATCGCACATCGCTCGCCCACATCACACTGAGAGGGAGACAGGAGAGAGAGGGAGACAGGAGACACAGGAGAGAGAGAGACAGGAGAGAGAGACACAGGAGAGAGAGAGACAGGAGAGAGACAGGAGACAGGGAGACAGGAGAGAGAATAGTGTCACTAAAACATGTCATAACATTTCTGTTTAAAATGTCCCTGAACACGGCGCAGGGAAGTGATGTAATTTTATAAATAATATGATTGACAGATAATCTAACAAACGTTAGAGCAGGAAACAGAGGACATGAAGGACTGAGTGACTGAATGAATGAATGAATAAATAAATGAACAAATGAATGGATGAATGGCTGAATGAATTAATAGATGAATGAATGGATGGCATGTGATTGATTGACAGTTGCTGTTACCCGGGGGATGACGCTGGCCTTCTTCTCCACAGAGAGAGACACACTGCTGTCATCCTCATCCAGGAGAGCAGCCTGCACACACACACACACACACACACACACACACACACACACGGGTAATTATTTTAAAATGAAGTCTTGATAAAAAGATGAAACTTCTTTCTACTCTATTTGTTAACTTTACTCATGTGGTGTTTAAAGTCTGTAGAATATTCTGCTCTTCCAAAGAAGCATTATTCTTAATGTAGATTAAGATCACATTCATTAGTATGACAGAATTAGTAGATGAAGATAAACACATCTTTTTATTATGGTGATCTTGCAAATGTATTTATCTGCAATTTTCCAACATCTTTAATATTTCAAGTTAAACCCTATTTTAACCAACGTTAACATTATTTATTCACTTACAACTGTAGTGCAATTGATCCGTCTTAATTTAAACTCATTAATAAAGATAACAATTATTAAATTAAGCTAAAAATACATACTTTAAATACTTAAAATTAAAATTAATTTTGTATTCTTGAGCAGTTATTCAAATGCCGATTTTACCACCTAATAGTTTTTAATTAATATAATATTTTATACATTTTTAAAATATTTTCCAACATGATTTCACTAAACATTAGAACACATTTTAACCCTCAATAATTCCATTTAGATTTTCCCTTCAAATATTTTAATACAACAATCTTACAACTTTCATTTTACGACATATCTTTCATTTATTATTTCTAATTTAACCATCTTTCACCAACATTTTATAACGCTTTACATATATTTTTCTTAATCAGTCATTAAGTTAAACAATATTTGACTAATAATCTTTAACCAGCTGTATTATTATTGAACATGGTTACTTCATGTTGAAGCAGGTTCTTAACACTCTTTCTCTTTAATATTTTAACATTTAAAAAGCAACATGGCCAGTTCCTTTCAGAATTAAAGCATGTGAACACGCTGCAGAGATCCTGTACGCAGACAGATGCTCACCAACTCTTTGTCTGTGAGGCCGAACAGCGTGTCCGGTGACCTTTGACCCTGACACAGGGAGGTCAGCAGGGACAGACAGAGGGACAGATAGACGGCCGCACGTACGATCTCCATCTCCAGACACTCTGAGCAGAACACAGAGCAGGTTTTCTAGCACTGAACGACTCGAAGCTTCAGCTGAGGAAAATGCTCAGTCACGATGTTGGTGGTCCTCTAGGAATATCACAAGTCTTCTTCTTCTGTGGTGTTCAGCTCCTGATAATGTATCTTCTTCTGCTCCTCCTCCTCTCTGCTGCTGGCTCTGTGTCCCCCCGTATTTATAGGCTCTCCTCCTCCTGCTGTCAGAGAGTGTCCATGTGTTCAGAGCATCAGAGAAACGTGAGGATGTGTTGGGCTGTGATCGATGACGCGTCTGCGAGGTTAATATTAACATGTTGATGGCATCCTCGTGTTGTTGTACAGTGGTCAAAAGTCAGACTGTGACTCACGGCAGGAGGTTAAATTAACCTCGGGGGGACGTGTCTGGTAATGAGGAGAGCCGGGCTGTGTCTCTGGCTCTAAAGCAGCTCCTTAGGAGGACTGAGAACCTCTCTCCACTTGTAGGTTATCTTCCTGTCAGAGGTTAGAGGTCAGGCCTCTCTTTTAGACGTTTGTTGGACTGAGACAGGAAGGTGTATTAAGGATGACGCAGGAGAACGCTGCCTGTGCCCTTTTTCTCGTCTGATTATCATCTGCAGGCTCCGTGTTTCATTAGTGCAGAAATGTCAGCCAGCAGTCACGCTGACCACAGGAAGCTCTGCTGCACACACACACAGCTCACACACTCAGGGAGTACAAATACAACTGTACCCACTGAAGTACATATTCCTCTGAATCAGAACCAGAACCTCTCTGTTGAACCCCGGGGACTTTAGAAAATGATACCCAAACTGTGTTGGATTGATAAAGAAAATATGCCCAACAACTCTTATTAAAGCTGATTGGGCAACAGATGAGTTTTTTTAAGCAGCTTCTAACCAGATAAAAAAAATAGGATACATTTAAAAGAAATGGAATCAACAAAAAGAAAATGTGTGGAATCCGAAGTGGTGAAACATGTTTGTGATGATGTTTGTTTTCTGTAGCTCTCAGAGCCTGACCTTTATTCTAAGTGATGTTTAAAGATCCTCTGTATGAATAACAGCAGAGCATTCATCTCCAGACGCACACACACACACACACACACACACACACACACACACACACACACACACACACACACACACACACACACACACACACACACACACACACTATATTGTATTATTTATTATTATAAGTGGAACCAGAGTAAAAACAGCGACAACCTTCAGAATGATCCGGCAGGAGAGACGGTTTAGAGACAGAATAACTAACATAAAAATACTGAACTGTGTGGGGGGGGGGCTTTCACTCTGATGTTAAAACTGTACCAGTCAAAGGAATGAGCTTCACTTTATTGTTCCTGGATCTATTGTTCAGATCATCTTCAAACTATCATTCAGAGACCATCTGTGTGTGTGTGTGTGTGTGTGTGTGTGTGTGTGTGTGTGTGTGTGAGTTTAACTGAAGGTCACACACTCACACTGAACACATTTTGACACCATGACACATCACACACACCTTTCATCCTTACTGTCACTGCTCTCTGACTTCCTGTTACTTTACATTCAATTATAACTACAACGCGTGTGTGTGTGTGTGTGTGTGTGTGTGTGTGTGTGTGTGTGTGTGTTGTAATAAATGTATTAGTTTATTCTTAAATAATGAGAGTTCGTTGTTGTTGTTGCTTTTATTAACACGGTGCTCTCTTAACACATGTCCTGGTCAGAACATAGACTCACGTAAAACACCCCCGCCTCCTTTACGAACCCAAATGTCGCAAAGCATCTATTAACTAATTTATGTCGCAATACACATTCTCTGATGTGTGTGTGTGTGTGTGTGTGTGTGTGTGTGTGTGTGTGTGTGTGTGTGTGGTGTTGTTGTGGCTTCCGGTTATGGCGTTGGATTGAACGGCAGCACGCTCTTGAGCTCTCAGGTATCTTAATATAATGACGTAACCTATTAGGTTTTGGCTTGTCAGTCTCTGAACTTTTGATAACCAACAAAGACGTCTACAGTACAAAATACCAAATGCCATCTAAAAAACTGAGGAGAGGAAAAAAGCCGACGGAGCCTGTGTCGCCTAGCATTAGCATGGCTAGCGACAGCCTTGGCTCTTAACCTCCAATCTGGTTTTTAAGAGAGATGGAAAAAATGACTTAAACAGTAGAACACTTTTGCTGTGCGTCTCAACCAAATAGAAACGTCCATTGAGAAACTGGAGGGGGGTTTGAATTCCAACGCAGAAAGTGTGACCCAACTGGAGCAGAAATGCACCGAGCTAGAAAAGTCACTTAATAACCTGCACCAAGACTACGACGAGCTGGCTGAAAATCACTCCCGTGCTGAGGCTGAACTCAGGGCAAAAATCGAACCAAGAATTGGAAGGGTGGGGTTTCCCAGAGGGAGTTAAGTAAAGACGCTTATTTATTTGTTCCTGCGATCTATTGAATCAGACACACTAATCAGAGACCACTCTGTGAGTGGGTGTGTGTGTCTGTGTGTTCGGTGGTGTGTTTGTGTAGTTGGTTTAACTGAAGGTCACAACTCACACTGACTTTTGAAATGACACAGTCACAAATCTTTCTCCTTACTGTTGACTGTCTCTGATTCTTTCTGGTTCTTTACATTCAATTATAATACAACGGGTGTGGTTTGTGTGTGTTGTGTGTGATGTTCGTGGGGTGTATGTGAAATGTATAGTTTCTGTACAAATCTAGATATGTTGTTGTTGTGTTTTTACAGGTGCTTCTTCAATGTTGGTAGAACATAGTAGTTTCTTTGGAAAGATTAAACTAAAGGCAATAAACATTCTCATGTGTGTGTTGCTGTGTGTGGGTGTGTCTGTGGGGGTGTGTTGTTGTGTGGATTTGGTGCTTCCGTTATGTGCGTGGATTGACGGCGCCGCTTTCTTGAGTCTTCAGGTATTATATAATGCGTCTATAGGTTTTGGCTGCAGTCTCTGAGAGCTTTGCAAAGTCATTTCCGTCAAAATACCAATGCCATCTAAAACTGGGGAGAGGAAAAAAGCGACGGGCCTTGGTCTGCCTAGGTTGATGGTAGCACAGCTTGGCCTTACCTCCATTGGGTTTTTAAGCGGTAGTTGGAAAATGTTCGAGACCTTTTCTGTGCGACCAATGAAAGTCATTGGAATGGAGGGGGGTTTGATTCCAAGGGCAGAAGCAATGTTGACCTCAACTGGACAGAAATTGCACCGAGCTATGAAAAGTCCTTAAAACCTGCCCAAGATCGACGAGGGCTGAAAAATTACCCCGTCTGAGGTGAACACGGGCAAAATCGAGACGGAGACTTGCAAGAGAGATACAACCTAGGTTAGGTGGATTCCCAGGGGAGTTAAGGTAAAGGCCGTTTATTTTCTTTGAAAATCTCCATGTTATGTCCCACACTGGTGACGCCCATTTCGAGGAGGATGGGTGCATATTCAGTCTTGGGCCCAAGCTTTTTTTCCAGTGGGGCCCTTGACATGTCTTCTAAATTTTTGTCTTAGGCTGGCTTTAGCAAATTGAACTATGTCCTCCAGATACAGTCCTTCACACTTGTGCTTCTTTGAATAAGACTATCTTGAAATTCTCCTTGTGTTGATTTCATGGTTTGACCTGAGGTAGGTTTGTTCTTTTGTGGAATTTCTCTCCAAGTAAATCATGACTGGATAATGTTAATTAGAGACAAGGAATGCTATGTTTCATAAAGACCAGAGTGTATCCTTGTACTTAATCAGCTATCATTTGGGAGCAATACTCTGTAGAAAGCTAGCAGCATCCGATCTCAAAACCCTTTCGATCAATGTCTGTAATGTGTTTTCAGTTTTTCAGCTGTTTCATGTTGCCACCTGAATTTTTTTGAATATTTTTCTTTGAGAAGATAAACCCATGAAGGCATATTCCTGTTTGAAAATCTTTCTCAAACGATGAGGGCTGTGTCAACTAGGGCAGAAAAACTCTCTGTTAGTGCTCTTTGACTCATTTCTTTCTCTGCCCTCATAAGGAACTGCCTGGTTTTTTCCGCTTTCTTTTTTAGGAACTTTTATATCAACTCTAGGTTTTTCTGCTTCTCTCTTAAGCATTCAGTCTAGAGGCAAAGTCCATTTCCCCTGAATTCACATACATTCTCACTGTCTTTTTTCTCTTTTAGTGTTTGAGAAAAGTTCTCTGGTTTGTGACGTGTTATCTGTAATTTTTGTCAGTTAGGTGCAATTAGAAAATCCTTTGTAGGAGTTCATATTTAATGCTGGTTGTTTGGCAATGTCTCTGAGTCCTTTTCTGCACTGAAAGTTTTTTGAAGCAACAAGCTGTATTCCCCAGTGGTACGCCCATTTCACATTTCTCCTGGCTCTCTGTTCACTGATAAAGATTTTCTGTTAACTGTTTGAATGTTCTTAAAATGCCAGCGTTGCACGGGAGCTGTTATGCAGTTTGGAGAACCATGGGATGCTTACTGAGTTTTGCAGATTTTCACCAATTAAATGTCACGATGGACAGCACATGCCTTTCATTCCTTTCAGGTATCAGCTTGACCCTTTGTTAGTAACACCCAACATGATGTTGCCACCCATTTATCGTAGGATGTGTCTGATGCAATCTGCATGCTCAGCTCTTCCAAGCTCACCAGGATGTGTCACAAAAGTTCTTTTTGGTTTTCTCTGACATATAAAATCCTACAAATGTTTCGGATAGATCGCCAAATGGCTCGCAGCACATTCAGACGGCCTGGATGTTGGCTAAGCAGGGGGATACGTCATTATGACAGAAAGTACTTTGCTATTTTACTTTGTAGCCTCTGTACTTTGGTCCCACTTTAGGTCATTCATTAGGCATTTGTGCTGAGGATATTTGCCACCGTTCTTTGTTTTGGACCTCCTCAATGGTGAATTCTGTGGTAATGTGCCTCAATCGACTGATGATAGCATGTCTTGTATGTCTGGTCCATATACAATTATATGCTCCACAAGGAGTTTTTAAAGCTAGGTGCATACTTATTGAAATCATTCTGTTTTCCCTCCATGTGCGGTCTAACATCAATTTTGATCTCATGTGTTTTTGTTAGCCTATCTGGGTTCATGGGCGTTGTAGTAAGGGTTTGTGTGTTTTGATTTCATGTTCCTTTGATGTCAGGTTTCAATTTCTAAACTCTTTGTAAGGATTTCTACAAAATCTTGCCATAAACAGAAAAGAGTGTGAAACAGAACCTAAAGAAGAAGTTAAGGTTCTTATGCATCTCATTAATTTGCTAGTTTTCCTAGTGATCACTAAATATTCAGATTTTAACAAATTTTATTTTAATTTTATAAATGCACAATGTGTATTTCCTTGGAATTTCAGGTCTTCTGATTGGTTTCCGCTTGTTGAAGTGATGTACATGATGATAGAATTCAGTCTTCATGGGTTTAAACTTGGGAACTGAATGCACAATTGGTAGACTTGTCTAAAATCTTTTCACCACTGTATGTTATCAACTAAAGTAAAATGTATTGATTTATTAAACTCACAGTCATCTGTATCATAACCTGGGATGGGCACTCGATGTGCCTCTGGTGTCTCTTCCTGCTCATGACAACCACCAGGCGGAGTGTCCACTATCCCACTGGAGGTAGATGTTGCTGGAACTGATATGACAAAAAACAACAGGGTATATATTATCTTAAAGAATCTTTTCAGAGCATGTCACATGTTATCAATTGAAGTAAAATGTATTAAACTCACAGTCATCAGCATCATATCTTGGGATGGGCACTCGATGTGCCTCTGGTGTCTCTTCTTGCTCATGACAACCACCAGGTGGAGTGTCCACTATCCCACTGGAGGTAGATGTTGCTGGAACTGATGTGACAAAAAACTAAATTGTGTAGTTCTATATTGTCATAAATAATCTTTACAATGAACAATTAAACAGTTACAGTCAACAGTTAACAATTAAAGTGGAACACTGGACTTACGGTTTTCATCGTCAGCATTTGGTAGGGGCACTTTATCTGTTTTTTTTGTGGTCATAAATTTAAGTAAAGATCCTGAGGAGAGATATGAAAGAGATTTGTAATTGTTCTCCTTGGGCATAGCTTTCATTATTCATTGCTATCATAGCATTCATAGTATCTAGCTTAACACTAGCTGCTAGTCTGTCTCCCTGTTAGTTCAACAATAACTAACACTAGTCAGTAGTTCAATAACAGGAGTCATTTACTGTTGATGTTTTGCTTAGATCATTATCTGCTCCACTTACCACTGTCTTTCTTTCTTTTTTATTCATCATCTTTTTTTTTTTTCTTCTTCTCACAACCAGATGGATAGCTCCTCTTCATTTTCCTCCAGCTTAGTTTCCAATTTAATGAACGATGGCATCACACGGGTTAACGTGAAGTGGGATACCTGACCTAGAGACGTCACCCATTCACTTACGTTCATTTTCAAAACCGAGCGGGAAGTTGGGTTTCTGACTCGGCAAAGCCAATGTCAATCAACATTCCATCCAATCGGAATATGTGTACGAAAAGACTCCCTTTATTTACGTGACGTTGCCTAGCAACGCTGCGCATGTGCAGTTGGAGAGTAGCACGTTTAAGTTTGCGGCCAAATAGTAATTAACGTAGTTTGTTACTATACAAGTTAAGCGCCTGTAACATCAGTGTTAAATGCGTATGTGCCGGTTGGTGTGCGTACCTAGTAGTTGGCTTAACATGCCAGCTCTTGGGGGCCCCCTAGCGGCTCGGGGCCCCAAGCAGTTGCCTGCCTCGCCTGTTCACAAGCTGCGCGTCTGAGGGTGGATAACCTTGCGCTTTTGTTATAAGGTTTCTCCGCTACAGGGATACCCGCCGTATAGTGGATGCTGCACGGAAGAAAAAGGAGCTGTACGGCAACTCCAAAATTATGGTATTCCCCGACCTATCTCCCACTTTACACAAGAAACTAATGGCTTTCAACGCGCTCAAGAAACATCTTTGCCAGGCTAATGTGAGATACGGAATGTTTTACCCGGCGGTCAGTGGCGGCGCCAGAATATTTTTTCTGGTTTAACTCCGGTGGGGCTAACCCATACAGCGGTGGGGCTCAAATCAATGCCATAATTTCAATGTGAATATATATTCAATAAAACAACACCCTCCCACTGCTAGACACACACACACACACACACACACACACACACACACACACACACACACACACACACACACACACACACAGAGAGAGAGACGGTATACTTAATAGTTACGTTGTCCTAAAGCCATAGTCTATCACACAACAGCCAAGAGTCAAAACACTCCAACAAATTAAGTATGCTAATTAGGCAACAAGACCGCAGCAAGGAAGAGCACCACCAATACCCAAAAAATGTCGGCAGGCGAAGCAGAAAGTTGCGTCCATCTCAACAGTATATTTAAGCCTGCTGTATGTGCCAAACCAGGCAGCATTGAAAGATCTCTGCTGGTTACCTATTAGCCTTGAAGGGTAAATTTTCCTGATGGGGCGCTGCGGTCCATCCCGGGTCTTTGGCTAATGTCAGTGGTAGCATTAGCATCATGGCCAGAGTCTTTGCCCGCAGTGGTTGGCTGTGACGGGCCATGCCAGCCCCTTTCCTCGTCCTCTTCCTCCTGCTCCTGCTGCTGCTCCATCCCCTGCTCCATCTCCTCTTCTTTTTGCTCATCTTCGCCCGGCCAAGCCTGGCACATGGAAGACACGGGACCCTAAAGCATGCAGCTAACTCAACATACTGCGCGCACTCTAGAACATAACATGCAGCGGTCAAGGAAATAAGTAGCCTAATGAATATTATTAGGCCTACTATTGATAATAAGCTAATTAACAATGAACATAATTATCTGCACAATCTTAAAAATTGTCAATGCCTGGTAGTCCAAATCATTCTCGATCTGAGTACAAGGTTTTAAAAAAAAAACGAGTGAGTGAAACTTGTTTAGCCATAGACCTACTAAAGCAGCGCAAAATCAATAGGCCCTATACCACATAGCTAATGTTAACGTTGTTGGCGCCAGAGAGCCCCTATCTGGACTGTAGCCATAAACCAGGCTGGCTTTGCAATGTCTTTCTTTACATATTTATCGTCATTGTTCCTAAAGTATATCATTCTGTCAGGCATTTCATGTTCATTCATGTCCAATTCATGGTCATACTCTTGTTGTTCATACTTATATTTATATTACAGATATATATTCCTTTCATATTTAACAACAGGCAATGCTTGCACTAATTATGTCCCTGCACTGTTTACTTCTGCACTACCACCACTGCACATACTTCTCCACCATAGCACCATATCATGGTCAAGAATCAATTATGCAAATTGCCCAAATTGCAACTTTCAGCAACCAAGTTTAATATCTACTAGGCCTATAGAACATATTTCTGTAATAAAAGTTTAGGGTGCTCAACATTTCTGGGTTTACTATTGAGCCTATGGGGATTAACATTATATGTCATGATCCTGGTTTCGTGTCTGTCATGTCTTTGTGTTGTGTGTTTTATTTTGAAAGGTTTTCCCCTCTTGTGTTAAGTTTCACTTCCTGTCTGCGTTTCCCTCCTTCCCCTGATTGTGTCATTGTGTTCACCTGTTGCCGCTGTGTTTCTCCTCCCCTCTCCAGCTGTGTGTTGTTTGGTGATTAGCCTTGTGTATTTAGTCTTGGTTCTCCTTTTTGTCTCTTGTTCGGTCGTCGTCGTTTCCTACCTGATCCTGTACCTGTTACCTGCCTGTTCCTGCCCGTCCGTCTGTCTGCTCCTGTTCCCAGTGTCCCTGTATCCCCTGGTTAGTGTTGGTGTGGTTATTTTTTGGTTGAACGTACAGCTTTAATTTAAATAAAGCTCGCCTTTTGTTTGGACCCATACCTGCCTCCCGTTCATTTTACTGCACTTGGGTCCTGTTTCCCCAAACCCTGACACTAGACTAATGCTATTTAGCCTACTTGAGATTGCATTCCATCAGTGTGTAACCTATTATTATTATTATTATTATTATTATTAGGGAGATCCATGACACGTTTATTTGAGCGAAGCAATCATAACCACCAGGGAGGCAACAAGTTCGTGTTTTAGCTTACTTCAAATTGGGCCAGTTGCCCAGACCTTGTCAACGTCGTTGTCAGTGCCAGTGACAAACTTAAGGGAAATGGAGGGAGTCTCACAGCAGAGGGGATCCCACAGCAATTTGAAGATATACCGCAATGCTATCAGAAAGGTAGGCTTTTTATTATTATCTTCATTGCACTGCCTGATAGTTAACAATAATATTTTTAGTAGGCTATAGCCTATTTTCAGTAATGAACAAAGTAACCCTTTCAGATTCTCACTGATACGCTAACTATTAGGTGTTCCCACCAAAGATTCTAGAACTGCAAGTTTTGGAATATCAGCCATGTTGGAGGCATTGGAGGCATAAGAAGCCTAGGTGAATGATTATGGCCATTGGCATTTGCTTGCCTATGTCTCAAAGTTATCAAAATGGTTCAGTTTTTTAAAGCTTATTATGCATTACACGGAGGATGATTGTTTACATAAAATAACATCACTGAAAGGTAGCCTTGTATTATAAGGCTAATGGTATAGTAAGCCAATGGTCTATATCAGGGCTATTCAATTACAAGTTTAGTTGGGCCAAATTTTCAAACCAAGATATTGAGCTGGGCCAGACATTCTCGGCAGCCAGTAAGCAGCAGGTAATAACACATTTTAAAACAACACAAATGAATGTATTGAAAAACAAGTAATATTTATTCATTGTTTCCTTCTTAAATGTGGTCACATCTAACACAGGAACATCAAAAGTACATGTACGTTTGATGCTTTTTTATTTTTGTATGTATACAAAAATAAAAAGCTATAACTACGCAAAATCTTTGGCAGTAGCAACACTTTTTTCCACTTTTGAAATAAAAAAATAAACATTTTGGTCACACCTGACCGAGGAACATCTCAAAGTGCATACAAACAAACTAGTGCACATTCGCAGTAACATTTGTTTCCCTTTAGGAATAAAATAAAAAATGTGCTCACATCTTACCCAGGAACATGTCAAGGTACATAACATTAAATAGTGCAAAGTATTACAAATAACACCAGTATCCATTTTGAAACAAAACAAAATATTGTGGTCATATATGACCCAGGCACATCACAAAGTGCATGTAACAGAATTAAAAGGAACCATCAATTCTATCAAAGCTATCAGTGCATAAACCCACACAAGTGATAACAGTAACTAACAGTAAATAACACATGAATACAACGTCTACTACTGCACACTGAGGGAACACGTGTGATTAGGCATGGCTTTGTTACACATCCCACATACACCGATCAGCCATAACATTATGACCAAATTAAATTATATTAATTTGGTGATTACTATTGTCTCTTTTAGGCCACCCTACTAAGATTCAGAGAGCCAAAAATATGGAGACACCTCTCAAGATAATGCACTCCAGTTCAACACCAGTTCAAAATACAACTTGAATAATCACCATGTAGTTTAATTAATTGTTATTATCTTTGCAAAGGCAGAATTAATGGCAGAGCTGTTGTATTGATCACATTAGATTGTACAAGTGGTCATGATGTTATGGCTGATTGGTGTATGTTGATATGTAATCTATAATCTGATGACCTTCTTAGTGGGAGAAGTGACATTTTTTGTTCTGAACAAGAGCATTGACTTTTGGCTCATATGATGTTAATGCAATCCGAAGGCATTGGTGAAGAGTGCTGTCAGTCAGAGAGCAGCGAGGGCTGCTTTTTATTGTGTTCATGTGTGAAAAGCTTGATTCACAGGTGTTAATCCAAACATACTGAGCATGATAACTGCTACTTTCCTAACATTAGGGAACTGATGGACATTGACATCAGTCCAAAACTTTGCAGGCCCGTGAGTGCGAAGCTCCCGTGCCATGGTTATGGAGGACTGCATGTCAACTAGCTCGAGAATGAATTTCCCCTCGTCAATGGAAGGGACCACGTCCTTTGCTCTGGTGGATAAATCCCCTCCTGTTGCAGCGGTGAACGGGTCTCTGGCAAAGTCCATCACCTCTGTGGGCAGAGAAGTCCATCGAATCGACCGACAAAGTTCTCTTTCAACCTCGCAATAAATTCTTTCATCGTATCCGCGATTTGTGCCGGGGATGAGATGCAGTTGCGGAGTGTCGGTAAATGCAGCATCCGGCCTGTGGTCAAGTCAGTCGCGAAAAGGTCCAGTTTGACTTGGAATGCGCGCGTCTGTTCCACAAGTTCAGTGACAGTTTTGTCTCTGCCTTGTAGTCCCACATTTAGGTCGTTAAGGTGTTTGAATAAGTCGCTCAGAAAGCAGACATGGGCCATGAAGTTGTCGTCCAGTATGCGATTTAAGTGTGTTTCTGCCTTTTTCTGCTTGCTGCTGCGGAGAAAAGTTGTGATCTCCTCTCTGAGATTGCAGAAACGCTCCAGTGCTCTGCCTTTGGACAGCCCTCTGATGTCATTGTGAAGAAGCAGGTCGTGGTGCTCAGCGGACATTTCTGACAGCAGCATGCGGAATAAGCGGTGTTGGAGGCTTGATGTGGAGCGGATAAAATTAATTGTTGCCATCACGCTGTCCATTGTCGTTTTAAGCTCCCCGCTTAGTTTTGCGCACAACACCGTCTGATGCACAATGCAGTGCAAGGATATCATCCTTGGTGTAACAGCAGACCAACGTGCTGCCAAACCATTCACTTTTCCTGCCATAGATGGTGCCCCATCAGTCACAAGCATACACACACGCTTCATATCCAGACCAGTGTCTTTGAAAAAAGCTGAAATTTTCTCAAACAGTATCTCGCCAGTTGTGTGACCTTCCAGCGGCAGTAGACCAAGCAGTTCCTCTCGGAAGCAATTCCCACCAAAAAAACGGACATATATGCACAACTGTGCGGTATCCGTTTTGTCTGTGGACTCATCTACAGCTATAGACATCACCTCAGCTTTCCTCAGGTCTTCTAACAGTGTTTCAAACACATCTGTGGCAAGAATTTCCACCCTTCGAATGTTTGAGGTGTCTGACATGGGTACATTTATAATAGCAGATGTCACACTCGTTTTAATTTTGTCGTCATTTATTACTTCATCCACGATGGCCAGCATGCAGTCTTTGACAGTTTCTGAGTCTGTTCTTTTTGGCCAAGATCCAGGAGACTCGAAGGGAAGCTGCTGTAGCTCTCTCTTGGGCTGTGCATGACCGTACCATGGTAGTACAGCTCCGGTTGTAAGATGCAACCAAACTCTGCACTTTTGCAGCCCTCTCCTGGGATCCCTCGGGAAAGTTTGCGCAGAAAGTCGGGTGTTTCTCAACGTGGTGCCTCCGCACGTTGTAATCTTTTAGAACCGCGACACACTCATTACAGATTAAACACATCGGTTTGGCATTTAAACTTGGCGGTAATATAAATAGATAGTTATCAGTCCAGGCGGGGTTAAACCGACGGTTTTCATTTTCAACTGTACGTTTCTGCTTTGAGAAAGACATGTTTGTTACTACTGGCGACTACTACCACTTCTGTCAACAAAAACGCGCTGATTTATGGGTTGCTAGGATACGCAGAGTGTTGCACTCAAGGTCTGTAGGGATTTTTAAAGGCTCCCGAAATGTTTTTTATTTATTTTGAATATGCGGCTCTCACTCTGCCTTTCTGGTGGGACCACGGGCTGGGCCAATTGGGTGTTGCCTCTGGGCCGCATGTGGCCCGCGGGCCGCCATTTGAATAGCCCTGGTCTATATGGTCGATCGGGCTATGGATACACGGCCATATTGGTATGATTTGTTCAGGCTCCCCCAACATTTTAAAACTATTGACTTTGAATGTAGGCTATTCAATTTTACTTTGATTACCTACTTACAGAAAAGCAATGTTCTTGTTGCCATCCTGCTGAAAGGCTGCTTGTTGTTTACGCCCTTCCAATTAATTTGACAGGACACCTCACCAGTGAAGAGCCTGCCCAGGATGTTCCAGGTCACCCTCTTGATATCCTGGCCCCCAATGGTGGGTAAAGAAGGAATCTAAAAGGCAAAGACATTTTTTTAATTAAATACCCAGTGTAGTGGCCAAACTTTGTTTTCAGGGTTCATTAATTAGACCACTTCGTGTGGGCAGCCTAAGGTTTTCTGACTCGTTCCATATCCCATGCTTCACCGTTATTCATTTTACTTTCAGTGTACTCACGGACCAGTTGAGTTTCTTTTTGTTTTCTTTAATTCTTGACGTCTTGGTAACACAAAAGTATCTTGGTACAAACACAAAACAGGTCAAATAAATAGTCATATCACTTGGTATTATCCTTCATAAGGCACGGACAAGGCCAGGGAAACGGACACGGTCAAAAAGCTATGTGCCTTCGTTGCTGCACGCACGTCAACTGAGCAGCACGTCTCTCATACAAAGTTACACGTATCCCTTAGAATCCTGTTAACATATCAAGTTTCAGCATTAATAACACAGTTCTAAATCAGCATGTTTAACTTAACTAGTCTACAACATTGTTAATATTATTCTGACCTATTTACATTCAAAAATATTAATCAAAATAACTTAACAATAATTTGGCTCTCACATTTCCAGCCCCTAATTGTAAGACATGAAGGCTGACAATTACTCACTACAATAACAACTATAGAGCCAAACAAGTCACACATTAAGTATTACCTATCAACGAAACTCACATCTTTCACAGATAACATTCAGAAAGTTACAAAATTCACATTCCTTCTTTTTTTTTTTACATTTATCACTCACGTGTCCTTTTCGCAAATGAGGCAAAGTTTGTCAACAGGTCTTTCTAAGGTGCTGGTCTTTGTCTTGATGACCACACGTCGCACAAGTCCCTTGGCATCTGGAATCACCCGTTGAACCCTCCCCAGTACCCACGAGCTTCGTGGTGCAGTATCGTCGACGATCATGACGATGTCCCCGGCACTCAAGTTGTTCTTGACGCTGGTCCATTTCTGTCGCTCCTGCAGCATGGGTAGATATTCACGCACCCACCGCTTCCAAAACACGTCAGCAAGATGTTGCACTTGCCTCCATCTACGGCGGGAATATGAGTCCTCCTTTTGGAACAGTCCAGGGGGAAGGACTGGCTGCTTCTTCATCAGTAGCAAGTGGCTAGGGGTTAACGGCTCCGGATCTGTTGGATCGTCTGTTGTTGTGGTCAGTGGTCTATTGTTCAGCACTGAATCCACTTCGCACATCAGTGTCAGCAAACATTCATCACTGACTGTCTGTTGCTTGAGCACAGACCGGAGAACCTTTCTCACAGATCTGATCTGCCTTTCCCAAATTCCCCCGAAGTGAGAACCAGAGGGTGGATTGAATATCCACTAAATTCCTCTTTGCATCACGGATTCTGATATCTTGGACTGGTTCCACTCTTGAATTGCTGTATGCAGCTCACGCTCAGCGGCCACTAGGTTCGTGCCATTATCTGAGCGCATAATAGACACCTGTCCTCTCCTGCACACAAAACGTCTGATGGCATTCAGACAAGAATCAGTGTCCAATGTGTGCGCAATCTCTATGTGCACTGCTCTCGTTGTGAGACAGGTGAACAGCACACCGTATCTTTTGACTGTACTGCGGCCTTGTTTGACATCAAATGGCCCAAAGTAGTCGACCCCCACGTTGGTGAAAGGAGGGTTGTCAGGCAGAAGTCTGTCTTCTGGCAAATCTGCCATCTTCTGCTCTAAAGGTTTGCCTTTAACTTTTCTGCAGATCACACACCTTGTTAGAAACTTTCTCACTACTGAGTTGGCAGAGGGTATCCAATATTCTTGTCGTAACTCGGAGAGCATGTAAAGTCTTCCGCAGTGTCCAATCTTTTCGTGAGTGTCTCTCAAGATCAATGTGGTGACATGTAGGTCCTTCGGAAGGATTGCTGGATGTTTTGAGTGCTCTGGCATAGCAGCAGCAGAGAGACGACCTCCGACTCTCAGCACACCTTCATGAAGTTCTGGATCGAGTTTCCGCAAGTGACTGGTCTTCTTCACGCTGTTGCCTTTCTTTAGCATGGTGATCTCTTCCTGGAAACATTCGTTCTGACAGAACTTGATGATCTCTGTTTCTGCTTGCATTAGGTCTTCCAAGGTAAGTATTGTTGTTGTTGTCATTGGTTTCTTGTCTTGTCTTTTCGTATTGTCTGTGTTTGTTTGTTCTTTCTTTTTTCTACAGCATTGCAGAAGCAGGTCTTTAAACTTGAGAACCCACGCCACAGCTCTCTTCAAACGGTACCAGCTCGAGTAGTGGTCGAACAGTTTGTTCACGAGATGCACATCTTCAGCTGCTTTTGTGAGATTAACTGTGGCGGTGTGTCTCACCTCATTGTCAACTTCGTCAGTTTCTGTTTTGTCAGGTCTTTTTGGCCAGTTGTGTTCTGGTTCTTTAAGAAAAGCTGGACCCTGGAACCAGCTTGCGTTCTTCATGAATTTGGTTGGTGCAAGCCCTCGGGATGCACAATCGGCGGGATAAGTTGATGTGTCAACATATTTCCATTGCTGAGGCATGGTTAGCTCTCTGATTACAGCGATGCGATTTGCAACGAATGTCTTAAAGCGAAGCTTCTCGTTCTCAATGTACTTTAGCACCGTTGTGCTGTCAGTCCAAAACAAAGAATCGAGTAGATCCATCTGGAGCTCGCTTCTCAGCATCTTGTCTGTCTTCACAGCAACCATCGCTGCTGTCAGCTCAATGCGTGGGATAGTGGTCTGCTTAATTGGAGTCACGCGGGATGTGCCCTTCATAAAGGCGCAATGAACATGTCCATCTTCACCAGTCAACCGTAGGTAAGAGACAGTTCCATACCCACTTTCGCTTCCATCAGAAAAATGGTGGAGCTGTGCTGTAGCCACAGGCCCAAATTCCACTGGTCTCACGCCTCTCGGTATGGTCACAGCTGACAGCTGGTTTAGTTCTTTCAGCCAATTGTTCCATTTTCTGCTGAGCTGTTCTGGAATCTTCTCGTCCCAAGCAAGTTCCTCCTTGCACATCTGCTGTAGTATCAACTTTGCAGGAAGAATTGCTGGAGCGAGGAATCCGAGCGGGTCATAGATGGAACTTGTGATCAAGAGAATTCCTCGTCTCGTGACAGGTTTATCTTTGACGTTGATCCTAAACTTGAAGGCATCAGACTCAGTGCTCCATAGAACACCCAAAGCTCTTTCCATGGGTAGCGCGTCGTGGGTCAAGTCCAGGTCTCTGATGTCTTTCGCTCTTTCATGGTCAGGGACAGAGGAGAGCAACGCTCGGCTGTTGCTTGCCCACTTCGTTAAACGAAATCCTCCACTAGCGCACAATGCTGTGAGGTCTTTGTACAGCTTGACTGCTTGATCTTCATTAGCAACAGCTGTCAATGAGTCATCAACATAGAAGTTCTTCAGGATTGAGTTCACAGCTTCAGGTGATGACTTGCTGCGGTTCTCCTCAGCCGTTCTTCGAAGTGCGTAGTTCGCGCAACTAGGAGAAGAAGTCACACCGAAAATGTGGACTGTCATCCTGTACTCAACGATGTCTTGACTTAGGTCTCCTGCTGGCCACCACAGGAAGCGCTGCAGGTCGGTGTCATTCTCAGGAATGCGGACTTGATGGTACATGGCCTCGATGTCTGCAATCATCGCAATTGGTTCTTGCCTGAAGCGGAGAAGGACTCCAATCAACGAGTTTGTTAAATCCGGTCCCTGAAGTAGCTCACTGTTTAGTGAGACTCCCTGGTAGCTGGCCTCACAGTCGAAGACGACGCGGAGCGTCTTCTTCTGTGGGTGATATACCCCGTGGTGGGGAATATACCACAGTTTTCTATCATGGCGGTTCAGTTGTGGCTTAGGAACCTCAACGGCGTACCCCTTGCTCAACATGTCATTCATAAAGGCTGTATATTCTTCATGGAACTCGGGATTCCGTTTCAAGTTGTTCCTGAGGTTCAACGCACGTTGTAGCACTGAACTGCGATTGTTCGGCATCTGGACACACAACTTCTTTGTTGGCAGACTGATGTAGTAATGTCCATCCATAAGACGGGCAGAACTGGACACAGACTCCATGAATTTGTGGTCCTCCTGAGACATTTCAGATCTTTCATCACAGTGGGTTTCAGGAAAATCATGGTTATACTGTTGTATAAGCAGATGCTCCACACTGTCCATGGCTATTCTGTTCACAACAGCATGTGATTGTGCATGATCGTCAGCTGCAGTGTCTGTCTCTCTAAGCGGCCCGTTCAGGATCCATCCAAGTGCAGTTTTCACAGCATATGGACCATTGTCCTTACTTGGGATCACTTTCCATGGCTCCAAGATGGTGTACTCTTTTGTTCCAATGAGAAGCTCCACTCCAGCATCGATCTGAGGCAGCCTAACCTCTCTGAGGTATGGCCACTTGTCAATCTCTCTCTGAAGCGGAATGTTCTCTTGAGACACAGGAATGCTCTTCTGTGTGTAGACCTTTGACACTGCGATGAAATTGTTGTCTTCAAGGCTGCTGACCTCCAAGTCTGTGAGGACGTAGCTTTCTACCTTGCCCTTGGAATTGATGGTACTCAACATGAGATCAGTGTGTCTGCCTTGCACATTCAGCTGCCTTGCCAAAGCTTCCGTACAAAATGACGCAGAGCTGCCAGGGTCCATGAATGCGTAGACCTCGACAGTCTTGTCACTCTTGCTGACTTTCACTTGCACAGGAACGATGGCAAGCACACACCTGTCTCCAGCCCCAGTACAGGCACTAGTCTCCTTCTCTTCTGACACCTCTGGTGGTGCTCTGGCAGCACTGACTTTGTTGACCTCAGTTCCAACAGGTTTCTCCTTGGTGATCTCATTATAGAAATGCAGCAGGCATGGATGCTTCAGAGCGCAAACATCGCATGTCATCTTCTTCTTACATTCCTTGCTCAGATGACCCTTCACTAGGCAACTGAAACAAAGTCCATTCTTCTTCAAGAAGTTCACTCTGTCACTATGAGCCTTTTCTTTAATCTTGCGACACTCATGCAATGTATGATTCATTTCGCAAAACAGGCAGGGCTTCGTAAAGGCTCTGCTGAGTGACACATCTGACTTCGACTTTGTGTCACTTGACTCACTTCCACTAACTTGGTCAACTTTAGTAGCAAAACTACTTCCCTGCTTTCCTTCTTTCATTAGTTTGTATCCCTGCTGTGGTTTCTTAGTGACCTTATCTGTGGCTGTGGTGTCAATATTGCAGAAGAGTGGGTCAGACACAATCTTTGCTTGACATTCCACAAAGCTCACCAGCTCTGTGAATCTTGCTCTTTTGTTGCGCTTCTCCTGGATGTCATACGCATGACCTCTCCATCTTTCTCGTGTTTTGAATGGCAACTTCGAAATTATGACCCTCATGGTAGTGGGATTATCCATCTCTTCCATATAATCCAGATCTTCCATGGCATTACGACAGCTCACCAGGAACACAGAGAATGCACTCAATGCTTTACAATCCTCGGCCTTGATCAGAGGCCACTTGGACACCTTCCCAATTAGCGCCATAGCCACCTTCAGCTCATGTCCATATTTTTCTTCAAGCAGCTTCCAAGCCTTAGCGTAGCCGCGTTGTTCAGGCATATGCTGACAGCTCCTCACTAGATCGCGAGGTTCACCTCTGGTGTACTGATCCAAGAAATATAGCTTGTCAGCATCGCTGTCTGCTCTGGAGTCAATGGCATGAAGGAATGCTCTCATAAACGATCTGTACTCCAGCGGGTCTCCCTGGAACACAGGCACGTCTCTTTGAGGTAAGCGGAACAGCTGCTGATTTCTTGCAAGCATCTCTGCGATGTCTGTCTGTTTTTGCATCATACGATACATCTCACTGGTAGCAGTGTCTTGGTATGAAGTACCTCTGAGTTGCATAGGCGGCGGTAGCATAGCTCTTGTCTGTCTTCACAGCAACCATCGCTGCTGTCAGCTCAATGCGTGGGATAGTGGTCTGCTTAATTGGAGTCACGCGGGATGTGCCCTTCATAAAGGCGCAATGAACATGTCCATCTTCACCAGTCAACCGTAGGTAAGAGACAGTTCCATACCCACTTTCGCTTCCATCAGAAAAATGGTGGAGCTGTGCTGTAGCCACAGGCCCAAATTCCACTGGTCTCACGCCTCTCGGTATGGTCACAGCTGACAGCTGGTTTAGTTCTTTCAGCCAATTGTTCCATTTTCTGCTGAGCTGTTCTGGAATCTTCTCGTCCCAAGCAAGTTCCTCCTTGCACATCTGCTGTCGTATCAACTTTGCAGGAAGAATTGCTGGAGCGAGGAATCCGAGCGGGTCATAGATGGAACTTGTGATCAAGAGAATTCCTCGTCTCGTGACAGGTTTATCTTTGACGTTGATCCTAAACTTGAAGGCATCAGACTCAGTGCTCCATAGAACACCCAAAGCTCTTTCCATGGGTAGCGCGTCGTGGGTCAAGTCCAGGTCTCTGATGTCTTTCGCTCTTTCATGGTCAGGGACAGAGGAGAGCAACGCTCGGCTGTTGCTTGCCCACTTCGTTAAACGAAATCCTCCACTAGCGCACAATGCTGTGAGGTCTTTGTACAGCTTGACTGCTTGATCTTCATTAGCAACAGCTGTCAATGAGTCATCAACATAGAAGTTCTTCAGGATTGAGTTCACAGCTTCAGGTGATGACTTGCTGCGGTTCTCCTCAGCCGTTCTTCGAAGTGCGTAGTTCGCGCAACTAGGAGAAGAAGTCACACCGAAAATGTGGACTGTCATCCTGTACTCAACGATGTCTTGACTTAGGTCTCCTGCTGGCCACCACAGGAAGCGCTGCAGGTCGGTGTCATTCTCAGGAATGCGGACTTGATGGTACATGGCCTCGATGTCTGCAATCATCGCAATTGGTTCTTGCCTGAAGCGGAGAAGGACTCCAATCAACGAGTTTGTTAAATCCGGTCCCTGAAGTAGCTCACTGTTTAGTGAGACTCCCTGGTAGCTGGCCTCACAGTCGAAGACGACGCGGAGCGTCTTCTTCTGTGGGTGATATACCCCGTGGTGGGGAATATACCACAGTTTTCTATCATGGCGGTTCAGTTGTGGCTTAGGAACCTCAACGGCGTACCCCTTGCTCAACATGTCATTCATAAAGGCTGTATATTCTTCATGGAACTCGGGATTCCGTTTCAAGTTGTTCCTGAGGTTCAACGCACATTGTAGCACTGAACTGCGATTGTTCGGCATCTGGACACACAACTTCTTTGTTGGCAGACTGATGTAGTAATGTCCATCCATAAGACGGGCAGAACTGGACACAGACTCCATGAATTTGTGGTCCTCCTGAGACATTTCAGATCTTTCATCACAGTGGGTTTCAGGAAAATCATGGTTATACTGTTGTATAAGCAGATGCTCCACACTGTCCATGGCTATTCTGTTCACAACAGCATGTGATTGTGCATGATCGTCAGCTGCAGTGTCTGTCTCTCTAAGCGGCCCGTTCAGGATCCATCCAAGTGCAGTTTTCACAGCATATGGACCATTGTCCTTACTTGGGATCACTTTCCATGGCTCCAAGATGGTGTACTCTTTTGTTCCAATGAGAAGCTCCACTCCAGCATCGATCTGAGGCAGCCTAACCTCTCTGAGGTATGGCCACTTGTCAATCTCTCTCTGAAGCGGAATGTTCTCTTGAGACACAGGAATGCTCTTCTGTGTGTAGACCTTTGACACTGCGATGAAATTGTTGTCTTCAAGGCTGCTGACCTCCAAGTCTGTGAGGACGTAGCTTTCTACCTTGCCCTTGGAATTGATGGTACTCAACATGAGATCAGTGTGTCTGCCTTGCACATTCAGCTGCCTTGCCAAAGCTTCCGTACAAAATGACGCAGAGCTGCCAGGGTCCATGAATGCGTAGACCTCGACAGTCTTGTCACTCTTGCTGACTTTCACTTGCACAGGAACGATGGCAAGCACACACCTGTCTCCAGCCCCAGTACAGGCACTAGTCTCCTTCTCTTCTGACACCTCTGGTGGTGCTCTGGCAGCACTGACTTTGTTGACCTCAGTTCCAACAGGTTTCTCCTTGGTGATCTCATTATAGAAATGCAGCAGGCATGGATGCTTCAGAGCGCAAACATCGCATGTCATCTTCTTCTTACATTCCTTGCTCAGATGACCCTTCACTAGGCAACTGAAACAAAGTCCATTCTTCTTCAAGAAGTTCACTCTGTCACTATGAGCCTTTTCTTTAATCTTGCGACACTCATGCAATGTATGATTCATTTCGCAAAACAGGCAGGGCTTCGTAAAGGCTCTGCTGAGTGACACATCTGACTTCGACTTTGTGTCACTTGACTCACTTCCACTAACTTGGTCAACTTTAGTAGCAAAACTACTTCCCTGCTTTCCTTCTTTCATTAGTTTGTATCCCTGCTGTGGTTTCTTAGTGACCTTATCTGTGGCTGTGGTGTCAATATTGCAGAAGAGTGGGTCAGACACAATCTTTGCTTGACATTCCACAAAGCTCACCAGCTCTGTGAATCTTGCTCTTTTGTTGCGCTTCTCCTGGATGTCATACGCATGACCTCTCCATCTTTCTCGTGTTTTGAATGGCAACTTCGAAATTATGACCCTCATGGTAGTGGGATTATCCATCTCTTCCATATAATCCAGATCTTCCATGGCATTACGACAGCTCACCAGGAACACAGAGAATGCACTCAATGCTTTACAATCCTCGGCCTTGATCTGAGGCCACTTGGACACCTTCCCAATTAGCGCCATAGCCACCTTCAGCTCATGTCCATATTTTTCTTCAAGCAGCTTCCAAGCCTTAGCGTAGCCGCGTTGTTCAGGCATATGCTGACAGCTCCTCACTAGATCGCGAGGTTCACCTCTGGTGTACTGATCCAAGAAATATAGCTTGTCAGCATCGCTGTCTGCTCTGGAGTCAATGGCATGAAGGAATGCTCTCATAAACGATCTGTACTCCAGCGGGTCTCCCTGGAACACAGGCACGTCTCTTTGAGGTAAGCGGAACAGCTGCTGATTTCTTGCAAGCATCTCTGCGATGTCTGTCTGTTTTTGCATCATACGATACATCTCACTGGTAGCAGTGTCTTGGTATGAAGTACCTCTGAGTTGCATAGGCGGCGGTAGCATAGCTCTGGGTGGCTGCAGCGTAGCACTAGGCAATTGCAGGGTAGCTCTAGGCGGCAGCAGCGGCGTAGCTCTCAGTGGCGGCTGTAGAGCTCTTGGTTGTTTTGGTGTGGCGCCGGCTGACGCCCCTGGCTAACCAGTAGGCATCTGGTCTTCAGGTCTTTCAGTGAATAGCCTTGCACTGTCAGTGAATTTTGGTGTGGCTGAAATGTTTTGCATATCGCCATATCCATCTTCAGTTTTGAAATCAACAAGCTGCGTTGGTAATGCTTTGGCCCCACTCACTTGAGACAGTCACCCTTCAGATTCTTCATACACTTTTACTTTGGCAGTAGATACTGCTAGAGCAGTTTCAATTTCCAATCTTACCATTGCTGCTTTAATTTCCGCTTCTTTCATTTCTAACACTTGTTTTTCCTTTAAAGCAGATGCTTGTGCTACGAGAGCTGCTCTATTAGCTTCTTCTTTAACTCGTGCTGAAGATACACTTGACACTCTTGATCTCCTTGAAATTCTAGAAACACTGTCCTCTGGTGTTATCTCTTGATCAGCTACGTGTGCTTCAATCCACTTCTTTGTATTTGTCATAAACTGTAAGCACTGTTCTGACTTTGGCTGAAACCACATCTGCTGGTCAGCCTCCTTTTCCTCTTCATTAATAAGATACAACAACACTGCCTGATTGTATTCATTAAACTCTTCAAACAACTTGTTGTAAACTTTCATTTCTTTTTTAACATCTCCCAAAGCTGGTACATTTTCACCTTGCAAGAGCTTCTCTATTTCGTTTGATTTTGCTGTCATTTGTCCTACTTTACCTCTTCTGGCTGTAGTCAAACGGTGTAATCTGTCTTCCAGTCCTTTAGCTGTTAACGTCCTTTGTCTATCGTCATGACGCACGTCACTCAGAACGTCTTGGTCCGCCATTATTGACGAGGTTTCACTCAGCTAATCTGCTACACAGCCTCGTTTCAGTTGAACCTAACTGTCTTCGGGTTTTTAACTTAGCACAAAAATGACTGCAAGCTTATTCAAAACGAACTTCTCAACATTCAAAACGAGTAAAAAGTAACTGCACAAGCACTGTCACTTATCATTCCACAGCTGGCAAACGTAGCCTCCACTTAGCTTGGTTAGCTTAGCTCCAATTCGTTTTAGTCATCCAAGTTTAGCACCATTAAACGTCGTTTTGCAAACGTTTCTGTAACTATACATCTTCTTACTTGTCTTCCACATCAAGCTTAGGAAGCTTTTTGACTTAATGTAGTGGCCAAACTTCGTTTTCAGGGTTCATTAATTAGACCACTTCGTGTGGGCAGCCTAAGGTTTTCTGACTCGTTCCATATCCCATGCTTCACCGTTATTCATTTTACTTTCAGTGTACTCACGGACCAGTTGAGTTTCTTTTTGTTTTCTTTAATTCTTGACGTCTTGGTAACACAAAAGTATCTTGGTACAAACACAAAACAGGTCAAATAAATAGTAATATCACTTGGTATTATCCTTCATAAGGCACGGACAAGGCCAGGGAAACGGACACGGTCAAAAAGCTGTGTGCCTTCGTTGCTGCACGCACGTCAACTGAGCAGCACGTCTCTCATACAAAATGACACGTATCCCTTAGAATCCTGTTAACCTATCAAGTTTCAGCATTAATAACACAGTTCTAAATCAGCATATTTAACTTAACTAGTCTACAACATTGTTAATATTATTCAGACCTATTTACATTCAAAAATATTAATCAAAATAACTTAACAATAATTTGGCTCTCACACCCAGCAAGGTACACATTTCTAAGCTTAAGTTGCATTTCAGGATGAATTTATTGTCAAGGTGAAATGTATTGTTCCAGTTGAAAGCTTCCAGAAATGCTTCAAAAATATAGGCAAAGTCAGGGAATATCAGGGACATTTCTGTTGGTGTGTGTTGCAAACATTACAATTCTAAAGTATAAAGGCTGGGTGATCAAAGTTGACGATAGAAGAGCAAAATGAACTCTGTAAACTAATAATTGTCAGTCAAACCTGGGAGGAAGTGTCCTTGGGCAGCTACTAAGGAACACGTACCCCACATCAGGTTAGATTAAGTTATACAGTGAGGAGAACAAGTATTTGATACACTGCAGATTTTGCAGGTTTTCCCACTTACAAAGCATGAAGAAGTCTGTAATTTTTATCATAGGTACACTTCAACTGTGAGAGACGGAATCTAAAACAAAAATCCAGAAAATTACATTGTATGATTTTTAAGTGATTAATTTGCATTTTATTTCATGAAATAAGTATTTGATACATCAGCAAAACAGAACTTAATATTTGGTACAGAAACCTTTGTTTGCAGTTACTGAAATCAGACGTTTCCTGTTAGCCTAGAAATCTAGACGCCCCTAGCGACCGCAAATTGAATTTGCTGCTGGGGCGGTCTAGTCAACCCTCGTCAGTCAGCAAGGCTGCTCGGGCCACGGTGGTTCGGACCAATCAAATCGTGAGGAGCGAGATCGGGGGCCGGGCTACCTAGTGACGACAGAGGTGCGACGTTTCAGTGTGTAGTTTTGGAGAGAGGTAAACTGGCTGATCCCAATGGCTAATCCTAGCGAATTCCTAGCGTCTTTCGATTTGGCTTTGGCAGCGACTCTTGAACATTTGAATATTCAATTTACTTTGCGAGACGAGCAGATAACGGCTCTGAAGTGTTTTCTGGAGAAAAGGGACGTTTTCGGAGTTTTGCCCACTGGATACGGTAAAAGTTTGATTTACCAGCTTGCTCCGCTGGTGGGGCGACGCATGGACCTCGACAACCCGCTGGTGGTTGTCGTGTCACCCCTTTTGGCACTTATGGATGACCAGCTACAAGAGGCCGAAAAAGCACGCCAGATATTCTCAAGTTTTTTTTGCAAAAACGGCAACAATCACTCAGTTCCATGTTTCACAAAGTTCGGTTTACTAGTGACTACACTCCACCATGTACTTCCCGTCGCGCGGACTACGTAATCCTTCTTCATAGCTCTGATTGGTTGTTCGCCATCCTATTGCGTGGCGTTGAGTGCAGAGGCAACTTGACAGACAACCGTTGATCCCGCCCACACTGCCTCCGAGCTAGACTAGACCCCGGTACAGCTTTTTGCTGTAGGGGTTTAGCTTGCTAGGCTAGTTTCCTGTAGTTCTTGACCAGGTTTGCACACACTGCAGCAGGGATTTTGGCCCACTCCTCCTTACAGATCTTCTCCAGATCCTTCAGGTTTCGGGGCTGTCGCTGGGCAATACGGACTTTCAGCTCCCTCCAAAGCTTTTCTATTGGGTTCAGGTCTGGAGACTGGCTAGGCCACTCCAGGACCTTGAGATTCTTCTTACGGAGCCACTCCTTAGTTGCCCTGGCTGTGTGTTTTCGGGTCGTTGTCATGCTGGAAGACCCAGCCACGAGCCATCTTCAATGCTCTTGCTGAGGGAAGGAGGTTGTTGGCCAAGATCTTGCAATACATGGCCCCATCCATCCTCCCCTCAATACGGTGCAGTCGTCCTGTCCTCTTTGCAGAAAAGCATCCCCAAAGAACGATGTTTCCACCTCCATGCTTCACGGTTGGGATGGTGTTCTTGGGGTTGTACTCATCCTTGTTCTTCCTCCAAACAAGGTGAGTGGAGTTTAGACCAAAAAGCTCAATTGTTGTCTCATCAGAACACATGACCTTCTCCCATTCCTCCTCTGGATCATCCAGATAGTCATTGGCAAACTTTAGACGGGCCAGGACATGCGCTGGCTTGAGCAGGGGGACTTTGCGTGCGCTGCAGAATTTTAATCCATGACGGCGTAGTGTGTTACTAAGGGTTTTCTTTGAGACTGTGGTCCCAGCTCTCTTCAGGTCATTGACCAGGTCCTGCCGTGTAGTTCTGGGCTGATCCCTCACCTTCCTCATGATCATTGATGCCCCACGAGGTGAGATCTTGCATGGAGCCCAGACCGAGGGAGATTGAACGTCATCTTGAACTTCTTCCATTTTCTAATAATTGCGCCAACAGTTGTTGCCTTCTCACCACGCTGCTTGCCTATTGTCCTGTAGCCCATTCCAGCCTTGTGCAGGTCTACAATTGTATCCCTGATGTCCTTACACAGCTCTCTGGTCTTGGCCATTGTGGAGAGGTTGGAGTCTGTATGATTGAGTGTGTGCACAGGTGTCTTTTATACAGGTAACAAGTTCAAACAGGTGCAGTTAATACAGGCAATGAGTGGAGAACAGGAGGGCTTCTTAAAGAAAAACTAACAGGTCTGTGAGAGCCAGAATTCTTACTGGTTGGTAGGTGATCAAATACTTGTGTCATGCAATAAAATGCAAATTAATTATTTAAAAATCATACAATGTGATTCTCTGGATCTTTGTTTTACATTCAGTCTCTCGCAGTTGAAGTGTACCTATGATCAAAATTACAGACCTTTACATGCTTTGTAAGTGGGAAAACCTGCAAAATTGGCAGTGTATCAAATACTTGTTCTCCCCACTGTATATATATATATTTGTACATATGAGGAAGACAAGTGAACGCTGGCACGACCTGCTGCCGCTGCTCTCTGAACATTACTCTAATACTGTTGTTACTCTGTCACCATTTGTACTGTTCTCTCAGTCATTTGAACAGTAGCCTATCCTCCCGACAACATCAGTGACTCGATTGCTTGTGTTAACTTGCAATCGTGTGTGTTTTGGAATACCGCTCTACCGGCTTCCTACCTGGCTAGCTCCCTTGCCTCGCCTAGCCGGCACCGCTAACATACTCCTGGGGCCTGCATCTTGTAGTTTCACCAACTAGGTAACGATGTGGATCAACAGGCTGCTGGTATGGAGTATGCTCGCATGGATTATATCCTTCATAGTCCATCCAGTAATACGATACTTCAATACTCAGCTGCAGAACTTTTCCAACTGCGATTCCACCTGTCAGAGCCCCCACTAGCATTGCATCACCTGGATATCGCTCACGCTCGTCGGAAATACATCCACTGTCGATCCCGTCGGAGCTTCAACTTCAATGACACAAAATCAATCCGATCCTTCTGGTCTTCCAACTCTCGTCCCACAAGAAGATCCACCGGACGGTCTATTGACCACAGCTCGCTGGCTAACCTGGCCAGGTGTGCTAGTACTGGTGCTGGCGTCAAACCCGACAGAAACTATCTCACCGTCGGACTATTCAACACCCGCTCGCTCAACATCAAGGGACTTCTACTTCATGATCTACCGGAAGATCGTAAGTTGGATTTCTTATGTCTGACTGAGACGTGGCAACAGCCCAATGACTTTTCGCAGCTTAATCAAACTATCCCACCTGGATTTGTTTACACCAGCAAATCCCGTCTCTCTGACAGGGGCGGTGGCCTCGTGATACTTTACAGCGAGAATTGGAAAGTATCTGCACTAACAGTTCCTGTGAATACTTCCTTTGAGTCCATTGCCCTGCAAATCAATGGGCCAATTCCATCAATTCTTGCCACTGTCTATTGTCCACCCAAGGCCAATAAGGACTTTCTAAATGAACTCTCTGCTTTTTTTACTTCCCTATCTTCTCTCTCCCCTAATATAATAGTGCTGGGTGATTTTAATATTCACATGGACCATGTCAACAATAATCTCACAAAGGACTTTACATCATGCCTGGACAGTTTTGGATTACAGCAATATATTGACTTTCCCACACACTCAAAGGACATATACTTGATCTGAGCTGCTGCTCTGGTGTAACTCATCTGAACTGTTCTGAATTCGAGTTGCCCATTTCTGACCACAAGTTTGTAACCTTCAATATCAATTTAACACTACCCAAAGCAAATATGTCACGATCCATCTCATTCCCTAACATTAAGAATATCAACACGCCTGCTTTCTCTACTGGAATCAATTACCTTCCCTGCAAAGACTGCCTATGCCTATGCCTCCCATTACAATGATGGACTCCATAACCTTCTAAACATACATGCACCTCTGAAAACCCAGTCTGTCTCTTTCACCCGCTCTGCCCCCTGGTTTACACCTGAGTTACGCCAGCTCAAAGCCAAAGGTCGTCGTCTTGAACGCCTGTATGCTAAAACTGGCCTCATGGTTCATAAGGACATGTACAACAGCCACATACTTCTCTATAAGGATGCTCTTTCCTCCGCTAAATCAGCATACTATGCCAACTTAATTAGGTTAGCGGAAGGAAACACCAGAACCCTGTTCTCTACAGTCAACAGCATTCTGCAACCACAGGACTGTCTTGCACCCCACCTGTATTCAACTGCTCAATGTAACACCTTCAGGACCTTTTTCAATGCCAAAATCAAAAATATTCACCAGCAGCTGACCTCCTCTAGCTATACTTCACTTCTCCATATGCTCCCCACTCCTCTCCACTATCCAGCTTCGAACTTCCCACTGTCGCTGAACTATCTAATATAATCCGTAAATCCAAATCATCCACTTGCCAGCTTGCCCCCTTCTTACCCACCTAGTTAAATCATGTTTACCTTCTCTCTCCCCTTTCATTACCGATATAATTCAATCCTCCCTTACCTCTGGTCTCGTACCCTCATCCCTCAAAACAGGTGCAATAACCCCTATTCTCACGAAACCTGGTGCGGACCCCAACAACTTGAATAATTTCCACCCAATCTCTGATTTACTGTTTCTCTCCAAGATACTTGAAAAAACTGTTGCAGCCCAGGTCAACACTCATCTGAAGAACAATAGACTTTTTGAAGAATGTCAGTCCGGTTTCCACTCCTCACACAGTACAGAGACTGCCATGGTTAAAATCACAAACAATCTACTGGTAGCAGCTGACTCTGGGCTCTTATCCATACTCATCCTCCTTGATCTGACTGCAACCTTTGACACCATCTCACATCACATCCTCCTTGACAGATTATCTTCCATTGGTATCCCTCACCTGGTTCAGATCTTTCCTCTCCGGCCGTACTCACTTTGTCCAACTCAAACACTTCAAATCACTATCCCATACAGTCTGCACTGGTGTTCCTCAGGGTTCTGTCTTAGTCCCCCTCCTATTTATCATCTACCTCTACCTCTCGGCCATATCTTCAGAAAATACAATATCCAATTTCACTGTTACGCGGATGACACCCACCTTTATTTTTCCACCAAACCCACTTCCACTCTCCCCCCCACTACCCTGTCCGACTGCTTACTGGAAATCAAATCCTGGTTCTCATCCAACATTCTCAAACAGTGATAAAACCCAGGTTCTTTTAGTTGGCTCCAAGTCCACTCTGGCCAAAACTGACAAATTATTCCTTACCATTGACAACTCCACAGTCCCCCCCACCCCCCAAGTTAAGAGTCTGGGTGTCATCCTCGATGGCACCCTATCTTTTGAAGCTACTTCCACCTTCGCAATATTAACCGTCTCCACCCGTCACTCACTCACACCCAACAGCACCGCCATTCTCACCCACGCCCTCGTTACATCCCGTATTGATTATTGCAACTCCATTCTCTCTGGACTTCCAGCAGTGGCTCAGTCAGTAGGGGCTTGGACTGGGAATCGTAGGGTTGCCGGTTCAAGTCCCCAAACAGACATGAAATATGGAAAGTGGACTGCTACTTGGAGAGGTCCCAGTTCACCTCCTAGGCCCTGCTGTGGTGCCCTTGAGCAAGGCACCGGACACCTCCAATCCCCCCTCCCCATTGCTCCCCGGGCGCTGCATAATAGCTGCCCACTGCTCCTAGTACTAAGATGGGTTAAATGCAGAGGACCAATTTCACTGTGTGTGCTCTGCTGTGTGCATGAATGTGACAATAAAGAGGGTTTCATCCTCCGATTCTATCTTCCTCAAAAATCTCTGCGTAAGCTCCAGCTGGTCCAAAACTCAGCCGCCCGTATCATCACCAGAACTCCTTCCATGGATCATATCACTCCGGTTCTTCAACAACTCCATTGGCTCCCCGTTAGATACCGCATCAACTTCAACATTTTGCTCCTCACCTTCAAGGCCCTTCACACTCTTGCACCTCCAGATCTCTCTGAACTCCTTCACACTTACACTCCCTCTCGTGCTCTCCGATCCTCCTCTGCCTTCCAACTCACTGTAACTTCTGCCCGCTTGACCACCATTTGGTCAAGAGCCCTCAGCCACTCTGCCCCCTGTCTCTGGAACTCTCTCCCACACGAAATCTGCAATATGGACTCACTCTCAACCTTCCTGCCTGAAAACCCACCTTTTTAAACTGGCCTACTCTGTGCCACAATTACTTTAAACTGAATGTTGTTTTGAAGTCTTTGTTTTTTAAGTCTCCAATGACTGTTTGACCTTTGTTGTTGCTTGTTTTTAATTATGTCCTGTAAGGTGTCCTTGAGGGCTTTGAAATGCGCCCAGAAATAAAGTGAATTATTATTATTATTATTACATACACATGACTTAAGTCTTTGTTATAAATGCACTCCAGACTCTGTGGATCTAAAGACCAAAAGAAAGGTGTTTGACATCATCATGGCAATAACGAGACTTCAGGAGGAGATTGTGGTCACTGAGATGGGCCACCTTTGGAAAGTTCTCAAAGCCTGTGCTGATTCCCTGAAAGAGCTGTCCTACCTGCTGCCCAGTGAGACGATTAAAAGTATGTATTCATATTATAAATGCTGTTAACATACCAAAAACTGATGACATGTTTACTCGGTAGATAGAATCGGAGGATGAAACCCTTTTTATTAGTCACATACATCATGCACACAGCAGAGCACACACAGTGAAATTGGTCCTCTGCATTTAACCCATCCTAGTACTAGGAGCAGTGGGCAGCTATTGTGCAGCGCCCAGGGAGCAATGGGGAGGGGGGATTGTAGGTGTCCGGTGCCTTGCTCAAGGGCACCACAGCAGGGCCTAGAAGGTGAACTGGGACCTCTCCAAGTAGCAGTCAACTTTCCATATTTTCAAGTCTGTTCAGGGACTTGAACCGGCAACCCAACAATTCCCAGTCCAAGCCCCTACTGACTGAGCCACTGCCGGACTAACTAACAGAAACTCTATGTTGTTCTATTAAAGACCTGCCTTGGAGCCTGAGCAAGAGGTGTTGAAAGGACTCCATTGCATTGTCTTAAGGAAGTTGCAGATCATCAGAGAGATGAAGACGGACACCAGAGCCTGTTACCTGCAAATTTTGTTTCTGGAGCAGAAAACATCAACTTCCTTCAGAATGCTTCATCTGAGGATTTTGACAGTGACTTTGATTCTGAAATTGATTAGAAACTGACACCATACAACAACAGACAGACACAGTGAAGTTTGTCATTGTTTCTCTCCATATTCATGTTTATGTGTATGTATGTTTGTGAATAAATAAATCTAAATATGTGCGTATAGCTCTTTAATTTATTTCTTTGTCAGTATATTGTATGTGTACACATAATTAGTGTCAATAAAGCTATTTTATAGCTGTTAAAATATTACTTTCACAATATGGGATCAAATGTCCTTAGTGGCCAATGTTGCATTTTGAAGGTTTTCTGTGAAGAAAAGACACATTGATAGTACTTTGTATTTGTGTGTATTTTCCTGTAATGTGTTATCGTTCATATTGACGTTTATAACACCTAGCAAGAAGTGTGCATTTTATGAGTTTAATCTTTATTTAGTAAATGTAAATGATCTTTAGGTTGAAGTTATTAAGAGGATCATTTCAGTTTTGACATAAATAGCTTTTGTCTGCTTTGGATAGCGGAAAGGCTACATTTACTCAAAATCATCTGCTGTGGTAAGAACTGTTGAAGCCAGTCTATCAAACTATATGTGTACGTAATAATACGTATATTTAATTATTCAATAACAGTTATTATTCCCATCTTAATTTTGTCTAATCTTATTTAGTGTTGTGTTTTGTGGGATAACACACCAACTCACATTCTTTGCATGCTTGGATTTGGTAATAAATCAGAATAATATAAATATTTAGTAATCTTTTTGGGTGACTCATTTTGGTCAATATTTTAACAAAACAAAAAACATTAATTGCATATGTTGTGTTTTGGGCCTTCAAACTCTCTCCAAAACTACACTTGGAATATCTGGCGCCTGTGACACTTTCGAGTAAAGCTACACCAAATACATTGTTGTAAAGGCCTCGACCTGCAGAGTAACATATAACAGTATGAAGACCCTGCATGGCTCCTGCTTTAAAATATCGACCTTTGAACCTTGACATCAGTGCATGTTTGAAGGCCAATAATTCAGCAATAAAAGGGGCTACAGACACGGGAACAACTGTTATAGAGAGCTCTTGACCACAGCTATCATCATGATGATCATTATAATCCCATATATATAATTGATTCATATAATATAATAGAATTAAACTTTTCATCAATATAACAATTACATATTGACAGCCTGATCTTGCAGATATGTTAACCCCTCATTTACACTCGTAATTGCACTCTTAGTTTATTAGTTTAGTTTATTTAGTATTTACAACTTCCAATTCTAGAAAAGAACACTAATGTTTTTTTAACTACATTTCCCTAGAGCAGCGGCTCCCAAACTTTTTTTGCGACGCACCCCCTTCTACATCCCAACCGGGTTGACGCACCCCCAAAAAAACGCAACAAAAAAGAAAACGCAACAAAGCTTTGTTTTATCACCATATAAATAACGTTGTCATGAGATGTTCCACTTGACAGTTTCCCTGATTTCAGTCAGTTAATCATATTTGAAAGAATGAATGAAACGAGTTGGCTCGCATATATCCTAGCCTACAGTGAAAGACAGCAGCTGTCTTCTTCTACGTTTCTATCATAAAAAATAATAAATTATAGTTTTTTGATTTAAAATAAAAGGGATTATAAAGGAAATGTACGGAGCCCCTAAGGTGACATGAAAAAAAAAAAAAAAAAGTTTAGTTTCACGTGCTCACGTGAAACTATCACGTGCGCACGTGAAACTATCACGTGCGCACGTGAAAGCTGTAGATTGATGTAGCCTGGCCCATAGGGCTACTGGTACGGAGCGTATACTGGAGACAGTCAGTGAAAGAAATGACTACAGTAGCCTACAGGAGTTAGTTGCGCTATATTTCAATCTCGGTCTTTATTATAAGGACATTGCTGCTTTGCTCGCAAGTCGTCACCATTTTCACGTGCGTCACCAGTTTCACGTGCGCACGTGAAACTAAACTTTTTTTTTTTTTTTTTCATGTCACCTTAGGGGCTCCGTAGAAATGTTTATTGTTCCTGTTTTTTATTGTAGCCTATGGAAAAATCCCACTTAAAAATCAACACTGTAATAGTTTTACACCAGACCACCAATACATGTTTCATCTCGCGCACCCCCTGGTGGCAGCTCGCACACCCCCAGGGAATCCCTGCCCAAGAGCAATGGCATGCAGATTTGTACAAATCATTATATATAATTTCACGACCCTATTTCTATGCTAAGTAGAAACTACAACTATGGGGCCGATTTGTACAAATCTGTATGCCATTGCTCTTGGGCAGGGATTCCCTGGGGGTGTGCGAGCTGCTATATATATATATATATATATATATATATATATATATATATATATATATATATATAAATTAAGCCCCGCAACACACCGCAGAAAGAGGTGATGTTTTATAATAAAGTTAAGATGTTGGTTTATTTCCAAGAAATGTTTTTTCACATCCCCCTTAAAAAATGTTCATGTGGCCATAATCCTCTTCCGTATATTTGCGACTACTGTTGAGAGTTAAAATAAAAAAACACAGTCATTTATTGTGCCAATGTGTACATACGTTTACTGTCTTTGTCAATGTAGCCAGTGATGATGCACAGTGTTATTTAGTATTTAAGAAAATAAATACATATCACTCAGTTGGTCTAAAATATAAATAATGTTAATGTTAAAAGTTAAATAATGTTTTTTCTCAAAATTCTGACTTTTTTCTCAAAACAAAATTTCATGTGGCCCTAATCCTCTTCAGTACAAATAAATACTGTAGATTCAAATTTAAATTAAATGTAAAAAAACAACATCTGTTCAGGAAAATACAAAATGTGTGTTTTAAACTTCCTGGTAGAAACATAACACAATACTGTAAATGCAGAGTGCAAAAATGCACAGCACTTAAGCAAGCCTAACAAACTCAAAGAACAATATGTGTTGGCTGGATGCATGACAAGTCCAGGTTATTAAAGCAGTCATATTGAACCAAAGGGACCTGGAGACTCGGGTGTGGCAGTGTGGTGCTCAAATTCACTGGCAGGCTCCCATGTGTCATCCAAGGTTCTACCACTGTGAAATGCACAAAGTGTCATTAGAGCAAAGAGCACATTTTAAGATCCTTGCAGGAAAAAAAAACACTAAAATATTTTACAGATAAATAATTGAGAGGGATTCATTAAAGAGGCCTTTATTATTACATTCACTAATGTTGTTAAAGGGGGACTTAGTAACGTAATACTGGTTTGAATGAGGTTAAGGTTTTGTGTTTCAAGGAGACCTGGTAGTTTTAAACACACAGAGCTAAGGATAGTGACTGCATCTTTCATTCATCACTGCTCTCCTCTTCATCCTCATTTCCTCACTGCTATGCTCTGCTCATGTATATAACTATCATTCATTGCTTTTATCCTCACAGCAAGGCGCTCCTGGAATAAATTCCAACACTATCCTATTTGCACTTAATCATTGATTTTAAAAAAAGGGCATACTAAATTGCCCCAACATAGGAACTGTAGCTAATACTGTACATAACTTTCTGTGTGTTACTTTTGTTTTGATGCTACAAAGATAGGGCAATACTTTTTTTAATACTTACATTACGTCAATAAAGACTGTGTTACATTTAAGAGAAGAGAAAACGACACGCAGTTTTGACTTGAAAGGTTTAAAATAAAAAATGGTGTGTGAATGCAATATTTACTACTTACCACATAGAGCAAGGCAACCAGCATATTTTACACTCTGCTTCCCCCTACACACACACACATAAAACACACAGGGAACAATAATTTAGCATTTTAAGCAATTACTGGATATTCAATATATATTTTTTGTATTTTTTGTAAAGGCCTGAATGAGTTACAACGGAAAATATATAAAATGAAGGCTTGTGCATCCTACCTCATTTATTCTTCTCACATTTATTGTTGTGTCTCGTCAAAAATGTTAGTCTTGTCAGGTTTCTTGTTTGTGTCATCATGCCCAAGGGTTGGTCATGTTTTATGTTTTGTTTAGTCATTTTTGTCTTGTCTTCCACTTCCTGTTTTATTTTGGTACTCATCTTCTGTGTCTCGTTCCAGATCTATCTGCAATCTTGTCCATTTGTGTCGAGAAGTGTGTCCCTAGTTTTTGTCATCCAACACAATGTGCTGTGGAGGGTTTATCATAACCTTCTTAGGCTAAGTTAGGGGTTGACATTACATATGGCACCCCAAAATACCGCGAAATAAGTCAAGTCAAAGTGAAGTTTATTGTTATTTCTCTGTGTGTGTGATACAGACAGGGAGATTGAAATGCTGTTAAAGAATAAAAATAAGAACTAAAAAATAGCAATCTGTGGTCTCTTATAAAAGCAGGACTTGTATGCCAAAAGAAGGTGGAAACAGGTGCAGTACTTGGTGGATTTATTTTGGAAGAGGTGGGTCATGGAGTTGCTGCAAGAGAGACAGGAGTGGAACCTCACAAGAAGGAATCTTGCAATAGATGATGTGGTTCTCATAGTAGACAACACAGCATCAAAAAACTCTTGGCTTATGGGAAGAGTGGTCAAGCCCATCACTGACTCAAAAGGCAAAGTACGGAGCGCTGTCGTGCAGACAAAGACAAGCATCCTGGAACGTCCAATCAGCAAGCTCTGTCTGCTTTTAGCAGCAGAAGAAGAAGAAGAAGAAAGCACTAAAAATTGTGCAGAAACTGGCCCCGGCAGTGGCGCGACTGGCTGGGGCACCTGCACCGTATGCCGGCGACCTGGGTTCGATTCCCGACCCGTGGTCCTTTCCCACCCCGACTCTCTCTCCCACCTTCCAGCCCTCAAAAAATATTTTAAAAATAAATGAATAAATAAAAATTCTACAGAGACTGACTCTGTCGTTGTAAAATAAGAAATACGAGCTGATTTTGAAAGTATGAATTAATGCATAAGTGTTATGCATTTAATGTTAGGCTCCTGTGATTGCTCCTTTTTTTTTGTTGCAATAATTGTTTATCTATTAGCAGCCACAATTAGGGGCAGGATATGTAGGAGCCATTAATTGAGTTCATATATGTTTTGTTTATTTTCTTTAGTTGTTTAACATTCCTTGGTTTATTAGTATACATGGCCTAAAAACATTATGTGTTGAATATTCATTTATTTACCTTAGTTATTTACGACCCTGAATATGTTCGTTGACACCCCTTGTCTTTTTATGGGGAAGGGGTTGGTTTTTCAGATGGGGAAAGCTAAACCAGTTCAACCACACACACCAGGAACACTCAGAGGGAGCGATGTATGCTGAAACGGAAAATTCTTGACAGGGACTCTTTAAAACATGTGGGGACTACAGACTGGAGCAGTGACCTATTGAAAATGTCTGTGAACACATCTGCCAGCTGAACTGCACACACCTTGAGAGCACGGCCAGGGATGCCATCAGGTCCAGGAGCCCTGTGTGTGTTGATCCTTTTCAGAGATCTACACACATCTGCACTGGTTAAAACCAGTGAGCAGGGATCCTGGGCCTTTTGTGCCTCCACAGCCGGGGGCTTCTCAAAGCGTGCATAAAATGTGTTCAGTTCATCTGGGAGAGATGCAGAAACTTCCTCAGCACCACTCGTTGTCCTTTTGTAGTCTGTTATTGTTTTTAGTCCAGACCACAAATTTCTGGAGTTGGAGCCCTTGTAGTTCGACTCCACCTTGTCCCTGTATTGTCTTTTCGCACTGCTAATAGCTCTCCGGAGTGCATACCTGGAATTCCTGTACTCATCCAAATCACCGCCGCTGTGCGCGATGGCCCGTGCTTTAGGCTACCTTTACACGGAAACGATCTGAAACAAAAACGCAAAAGTGGCGTTTCGTTTTCACTTTTAAATCTGCATTTAGACGAGCGTTTTAGGGTGAAAATCTGCGTGCATACTGAAACGCAAAAGTGTTTGACGTTTGGCCTTCTAATGTGTTTCCCTCGGTTTTCTGCCGCTTTATTATGCTTGTCACGTCATTTCTATGTGACGAGAAACGAAGTTTTGCGTTTTTCATCCTTTACACGGTGGCGCGACAGTGGAGCGTTTTCAAGAATTCCACTCTGGAGGGTGGTTTCACTTTCTTGCGTTTTCATCCCCCCAAAACGCCGTTTCCATCTAAACGATATAGTGCATCCGCAAAAATGTTTTGCGTTTTTAAGCCGTTTTCGTTTCCGTGTAAAGCCACCCTTAAGTTTAGCTCGGACCTCGCCGTTTATCCAGGGCTTCTCATTTGGGAATGTCCGTACAGTAATCCGCGGCACGATGTCATCGATGCATTTGCCGATGTAGCAAATGAACGCGTCAGTGTGTGTGTTTATATCGTCCTCCTCAAACACACACCACTCCGTGATGCCAAAGCAGTGGCGGAGAGCAGAGTCAGACTGCTCGGACCAACGATTCACTGTCCTCGTCACAGGTCGGTCCCTCTTCAGTCTCTGCCGGTAAACGGGGAGCAGAAGAAGAGATATGTGGTCTGACTTGCCGAAGGGGGGGCGGTGGAGGGCTTTATATCCATGCCGGAAAGGAGTGTAAACATGGTCCAGTGTATTTCCACCGCGCGTGGGGCAGCTGACGTGCTGATAGTATTTCGGCAGGACTTTCTTCATGTTGGCTCTGTTAAAATCCCGGGCCACAATAAATGCGGCCTCTGGCCGAGAAGTCTCTGTCCTGTCGATAATCCCATACAGCTCCTCCAGCGCTGTGTTGTTGTCAGCGTGCGGCGGAACACACACTGCTGTTAGAACAACCGATGTGAACTCCCTCGGCAGATAAAAAGGCCGGCATCCGATCATGATGTGCTCTAGGCTGGGAGAACAGTCCGAAGAAATGATCTCCACATCTGAGCACCACTTGTTGTTAATCATGAAGCACACACCTCCTCCCTTGCTCTTCCCTGAGTTTATTGTCCGGTCCTGGCGATGAATGGAGAATCCGTGTGGAGCAATGGCGGCGTCCGGTATCGTGGGGTCGAGCCAAGTCTCCGTGAAAACCAAAACATTACAGGTCTTAATGTCCTGTAAGAAATGTTCGTTTATTTGAAGCCCAGGAGACGGTTTAGAATAAAGAAAGCAAAACTCCCTTAAAAGTTATAAAAGGAGTGTTTAATAAAAGGATGCAGCGGTAGGTTTTACAAAAGTTTCACAGCTGTGGCTCAATAGCCCGGGACACGCGTCCACAGGCCACTGACTGAGCGGAGCTCATCAGTAGTTACTGTCTGGCGGTCCGGAACAATAGAGAGCTCGATTTCACAATCCTAACATGTTTTATAGCAGTGGTTCTTAAACTTTTTGTCTGACGACCCCACAAAAAAAACTGGAGAGGTTTGGTGACCCCACTTTCCCAAAAGTGTGTAAGTGTGACGTCACGTTTCCGTAGCAACCGATTTTTTGTTCCAATCCAAACAAATTAACAATGTATGACGATTATTTTATGGAAAAGGAACGATTTTGTGTGAATTAATTTACGAGTTTGCGTCTCCAATGATTTGAGTGATAGTCATACATTTTGAAAGAAACAGCAATGCCATCTGCAGTTTGGTTGTTTGGGGGCGGGCTGTAAATCGCGTTGCCAGGACAACGTTATGCATTGCAAACCCATGGTAACGACTGTCAATCAAGCAAAAACAAATAGGCAATGTGTAAGAAAAGGCCTGGGCGGCAACAATTTATTAACGCAAACAAGAACTGGAACAAACAAAGCAATGAAACAAATGTCCAAATCAAACGGGAGTCAAGAGTCAACAGAGAGTGTGTATGATTGGAACGATCTCACTTCCTCTTATACGGACGCCATGTCAATGAGAAGGATGGGCCTGCTTCCGCGAGCATAGCAGGTCAATTCGGGGATCGATGCTGCTCACAGCAACACGAAGATTCTCCTCCATGCTGTTGAGACGACATCTGTATTTGTTCTTTATGTAGGCCAGGGACGAAAATGTCTTTTCGCACAGATAGGTTGATCCAAACGGCGTGAGGATGTCCATGGCAGCCTTGGACAACCCGGGGTATTCCTGCACAACTGACAGCCAGAATTCATCTAGAGTTTTTGAGGCAAACGACGCCTGCAATGTGCGGTCGCTGGACAGCTCAATCAGCGCATCCTCGAGCTCAGATGGCAGGTTGTTTGAGGAGCAGTTGGTGAATGGTTGTCGTACCCAGTCAAAAGGCTCTACATTCTCCGTGAGGAAATACTTATTGAATTTGTCGAGGAGACTACGAAGATGACAGGTTATTGACTCTTTCAATGAATTGGCATTCATGTCACTCTCCAAAAAGTCGTGCAGCTCCGAGAACATTTCAAAGTCCCCACTCTCTGCACGGGCTGCCCAACGCTGCAATTTTTTTGTGAAAGCATTCACTTTGTCTGAGAGGGTCAGGATGTTTGTGCTGGGGCCTTGTAGTGACAGGTTGAGACTATTTAATTTGTCAAATATGCACGCCAGGTATGCAAGACGTGATAACCATCTCGAGTCAGTGAGATGGTCTGCAAGAGGGGAATGCACGTCTGAGAGGAAGGTGCGCACCTCGCTTCGCAACTCGAACAGGCGTGTAAGAACTTTGCCCCGTGAAAGCCACCTTACCTCTGAATGAAAAAGAAGGGATTCATGTGCAGACCCCATTTCCTGGCAGAGAAGGGCGAAGAGTCGTGAATTTAAAGGGCGCGATTTGATCGAATTCACTATTTGGATTGCTGTTTGAAGAACATTGTTAAGCTCGGGTTCAAGTGTCTTGGATGCCAGGGCCTCCCTATGGATAATGCAGTGTGTGAACTTGACATGTGGTGCAACGCTAAGGACCTTGGCTTTCAGCCCTTTGTGTTTTCCCATCATAGCCCCGGCACCGTCAGTGCATATGCTTATGCATTTATCCCAATCCAGGCCTGTCTCCTCCATCCAACCATTAAGACAGTTAAAAATGTCTCCACCAGTACATCTTCCTTCCATCGGAGAGCAGCACAGCATGTCCTCATGCAGTTTCCCGTCATGACTGTAGCGAATGAAAACCATTAAATGGGCTACATTAGTCAAGTCAGTAGACTCGTCTAACTGCAAAGAAAACCGGCTGTTTTTCACTCTCTCGATGAGCTGGCATTTCATATCATTAGCGATGTCGTTAATGCGTTTGGACATGGTATCATTGGAGAGGGGAATCTGTTTAAGCACACTTGCGATCTTTTCACCATGCATTGCTGTGGTCATCGCAATTGCTGCAGGAAGGATGAGGCTTTCAGCAATTGTGTGTGGCTTTTGTGCTTTGGCTACAAGGTGGGCCACTTTGTATGACGCTGCCAAGGCTTTGGTGGGCACAGTAGCTTGGCTATGCACAACGGTCTTTTGCCCATGCAGCGCAGCTTCTTTTCGTAAAAAAAATGTCATGGGTTTCTGAGCATCATCTGGATGTCGGCTTTCGAGATGTCGTCTCATTTTTGTGGGCTTTAAACTTTCATGTGCCAGAACATCGCCGCAAATAACACACTGTGGGTGGTCGAGCTCATGTTTTACCTGGCACGTGAATCCATATTTAAGAAATTCTTTCAGGTATCGGCGACGCCTCGTTGGTGGGTCTTTTTTATTCTCACCACCGGCCAAACTTGTCCCATCTGAGGATCGCGGAGGAGTAGGTGCACAACTGGAGGTAGATGGCACTTCTGAGCTCAAATCATTGTTTTTTAGCAGCCACCTGTCCATTTTTGATGAAAGTTATAACTAGGCTAGTGGCTAAAAAAGTGGCTAGTATCACAAACGTGGCTAGTAACGTGGCGAGTTAACTATGACGTATTGTAAAAAAACCGGGAAGAAATTGAGTTTGAACAGTGGGCGCAGATTGTTACATTGTTTCTATCATAGGACCAATAAACGATTCGAAACGCCATTTAAAGCTGGGCAACTTTTTTTTTTCTCTCTCTCTCTCCCTCTTAACAGCGTGTAGGAATGAGAAAAAGGCAGATTTTCATTGTATTGACATTTTATTTTTCGTTGTTTCACCAGGTGTTATAACAGCTAATTTCCGACTGAAGTAACAAATAATTTTGCGACCCCACGGAAGTTTTTGCCGACCCCGTTTGGGGTCGCGACCCCTAGTTTAAGAATCACTGTTTTATAGAACCACCCCTTTCCGACCATACAAAGAAACAACTTCAAAATCAGACGCACCCCGCTGTCGTGCTCTCATTGGTTGGTAGCGGGGGGCTGGATCCTCCTCTATAGGCTGACGTCGTCGGGGGCGGGTCCTCTTATGACGTCACCGTCGCCATCTTGTTAGCGAAGTCCTGGAGCTGTCATCTACGATAGTCTATTATGCAATTCTTAGGAGGTTTATCAGTTATTAAACAGGCAACTGTATCATTGCAGCATCAATGAGTGAGAGGTAGAGGCGGTGTGTTTAGTATGCAATCCACTGGTCCTTCTCCCTCTACTCATATATACAAAACAATATTAGCTTTATGCTATCTGAGGCTAAAAACAACATCCTGTAATACTACCGGAAATGGACAAATATGATCCGTCCAGAAACAGTGAATTATCTTTTAAAGTTCCGTTCTAATATATTGATTATTTCTAACAGTCCCATTGAAATGCCACCCTGCTACGGAGTTTGTCCAGTTTATTATCCAGGGATTGGACATTTGCCAGAAGTAAACTTGGTAGAGGAGGCCTGTTTTCACGTTTCCTCAGCCTGACCAGGACCCCGGCCCGGGAACCTCGTGGTCTCTTCCTCCTGCGCTCCACAAGTAGAGCTCCAGCAGGTAAACACAGAGACTCTCCATTGTTTGCAGGTCGTCGTGGATTATTGCTGTCCACCAGCGACCTGATGTGTAAAAGTTGTTCTCTATCATATTGGATGATAGGGCTCGCTTGGCCGGTTTGCATGTTGCAAAAAAAGTTAAAAACAAACAACAAAGTAAAACAATAAAAACACTAAGATGTGGAGTTGTTGAGGAGCTCGAGACACGGCAGCCATCCTCGGCGCCATCTTGCATTACTGAATCTTAATGAATGTTATCTTCTTACAGGTAGCAAAATATTTGTATTACTGGAGAGCACTTTAGCTCGGAAGTAACCCTTTTGATAGTAATAGTTGACATAACTATTGCACCTAAGAGCCCTGTGGTTTCCACTAGGGGGTAGGCTATGGAAATTGACGTTATTCATTTTTTAAGTTAAATTCCAGATTTGACTACGAATCTGGACAGTTTCTTTACTGATGAGTCCTTTCGCTCAGAAGTGACTTTTTTCTCTCTAAAGATAGTACTATTTTAAGAAAATATGTAGAGACCCCTTCATGCTAGGCTCACATGATTGCCGGACCTGCATGGCTCCACTGCAAGCTGCAGATGGAAATGATGAATGCCCTTCATGCCTTGGCGTTGTCCACCTGAGGGAGGGGCTGACTGACGGTCAATTGCAATTTCATGCCACATGGGCTGAAGGTGGCCCGACTTGCCAAGGTGGAAGACCCACAGGCTGACTGTGAGCTACGCCTGCCTGGAGCAGCTACACCGGAGGTAAGGGTGCGCTCCCCAGCTAGGGGTGCCTCCCCTAGGAAAAAGGACAAGAAGACGGAAAGCCTGGCTGCTAAAGTGGATATGTTAGCATCGGTTCTCTGAGATTAAGTCATTACTCCTTAACTTTCAGCAGTGTGATATCCTGCAGGATAAAGCTCCTACCCCCTTAGAATGGGACGCAGATTTCCTGTCTGCAAGGGCGTAGCCAGTTCTGTGAGGGCAGGTCTTTACAGGGAGAAGTAGATGCTTCAAACCATGCTTTTGACAGCTGTTCCCAGCACACAGGAAGTCCTTCTAGGGCAGAGTCAGACGCTGTCCCAGCAACAATTAAGCCTATTGTCCGTATGGCACTGGCATGGTTAGGGCTTGATGAGGCCCAAACACAAGCACTCCAGCTCCACGCTCTTCTTCTTTAGGCATATTCTGCCACAAGCAGTTTTTTCTGTGCTGCCCTCTCTGCCATACATAAAGGAGCTCCACAAGTGCTGGCCAGACCCCAAATCAATTTCTCACCACACCAGTGACAGCAGGACTTTAGCTTCCATGCAGGATGCCAGCAGGCATGGACTGGACCCGATGCCCGAAGTAGAGCCAGCCATTTCCTTGCTAATTGTGGCACCAGAGAAGATTTTGAGGCCTGATGCTCGCTGCCCAAGGCCACAGTGTCGCATTACTGATGACCTTCTAATAAACTGCTATGATACAGCTGCACGGATGGGCCAAATAGGGAACTCTTTATCCCATCTGTTATTGTCCCTTTCCCAGTCCTTGCAGTCCTCCAGTGCAGACACTTTTGTTCAGAATCTCAATGATGCAACTCTGCAGGCGTTCGCCTTCATGACAAATGTCAACACTCACAGTGGCTCTCCGTCAGGTATGGCTGGCGCAGCCCCCGCTTTCAGAGCCATGTCGGTGAGCCCTCCGGACTCTTCCTGTAGTTCCGGGGGAGCTGTTTGGTCCGGCAGCACAACAAGCTTTGGATCTTGGCATCCAGGCAAACCAGACTCGACAGCAATTTGCTAGCTCAATTGGGCAGGGTGGCAGGCGCTGAATCTTTGGGGCCGGCTGTCGGACGCTTCTCTCGGCAGCTGGGAAAGCTGCACTACAGACCCCTGGGTGGTGGCCACGCTTTTCCACGGGTACAATATCCAATTCCGACGCCGGCCCCCAGTTTTCAGGGGGATCAGACTGACTACAGTCAGCGATCCCACAAAGAGGTCAAGCCCTCAGCCAGGAGATACACATCCTCCTGGAGAAGGGGGCAACCGAGGCCGTAGATCTTCAGACACAGCAAGGTGGGTTTCTTTTTTAATTCCAAAGAAAGAGGGTGGGTTTCACCCTATACTGGACTTACAAGGGCTGAACAGCTTCTAAAAGTGTTGCCCTTCCACATGCCGATGACAGCAGATGTGCTCCAGGCCGTGACACGGCAAAGCTTGTTAACATCCATCGATTTAAAGAATGCATATTTTCGTGTCCCAATAGCACCCCAACACAGGCAGTAGCTGCACTTTGCGTTCAAAGGGCCGGCCTATCTTTAGCCCCACGGGTCTTCACAAGGTGTATACAGGCAGCACTGGCCCCAATACAAGCCAGAGGCATCCAAATCCTCCCGTATTGGGACAATTGGCTGATTTGCGCTCCAACCCGGGAACAGGCAGAGCAACACACAACAGCCCTACTGGGCCACTTGTCACGGTTGGGGTTGACAGTCAACCATGCCAAGAGTTGGCTTGTACATAGTCAAAACGTTGGCTTCCTACGCATGTCCCTGGACTCCATCCGGATGCTAGCCTCACTGACCCCAAGGCGGGTAGAGGCCATACTCAACCTTTTAATTCAATTTCAAAAAGACAGGAAGGTGAAATACAGCCTTTCTCTCCGGCTGTTCGGGATGCTGACGTCAGTGATGCAAATAGTGACCCAGTCATTACAAGTTGCGCTGCAACTCCTCGTCTTGGCTGTTTATCTGCCAGGGCTACAGAACGTTGTAGCGGAGAAACCTCCTTCGGGAGAATTGAGACTCCCTAAGAAAGTGCACACACTGTCCAAACAGAGGCTTTCTAGGTGGATTGTTAAGGTAATTGAGGAGGCATACAGATCCAGAGGTATGCCTTTGCCTCTTAAGTGCCATTTGTGCAGTGGCCTCCTGGGCTTCACAATGCACCTTTGCCCGTTTTTACCGGGTCAATGTAGCTTCCTCCCCCACAGTGGCGACAGCTGTCCTTCAGGAATCCTCAGGCCGCTCCCGGTAAGGGGGGTACTGGACTCCTCGTGAATATTAGATTAGATTAGATTACTTTATTGTCATTACATATTGCAAGCAGAGTGTAACGGAATTAAGAAAGTCTAACCAGAGTGCAAACAGTCAGTTATTTACACATCTATCAGCAGTCTGTACAAAATAAAGAAATATCCTAGTAAGTGAATGAAGTATAAATATAAATAAATACATACACTGGACGTATATATAGTATATGCAATAGTATATGTGCAAAGATAACATACAGTATACTACTGCGACTGTGGCTGCTAGGTAGTGCAGTCATCTTTCAACCAGAAGGTTGAGGCTTCGATCTCAGCCCGAGCAGTCAACATGTCGATGTATCCTTGGGCAAGATACTTAATCCCGATTTGGTCCCGATGGCATGGCCATGTATGAATGTGTTTGAAAGGCAGTTCCCTACAGCAAAAGTGTACTGCTCTGTATGAATGGGTGTGAATGGGGTGAATGACATGTAGTATGTAAAGTGCTTTGAGGGGTTGAAAAGACTGGATAAAGCCCATTTACATCAAAGCGCACAGCAGACAACAACACCGTGTAGATTGTAGTGTGAGACAGCAAGGGGTTCATTGTCAGCAGTCTAACTGCTGAAGGAAAGAAACTGTGCGTGGTACTATTGGTTCTACCCAGGATGCTGCGGTAGAACAACAGTGCATGGTTGTGGTGGGAGTCTCTTATGATGTTGCAGGCACCACTTCTCGTAGACTGAGGCTATGGAGGGGAGTGGCCTCTGGATGATGCGTTGGGCGATCTTCACCGCCCTCTGCAGTGATTTCTGGTCGTTAACGGTGCAGTTTCCGTACCAAACTGAGATGCAGGTGGAGAGGATGTTGTCGATGGTAAAACGGTAGAAGTTCACCAGCAGCTGGGAGGATAGGTGGAGTTTGGCTAGTTTCCTCAGGAAGAAGATGTGCCCGTGAGTCTTCTTGGCTAGGGCTAAGGTGTTGGTGGTCCAGGATAGGTTCTCCAAGATGTGGACTCCCAGGAACTTGAAGCTGGTAACCTGCTCTACCTCTTCTCCACTAAGATGGAGTGGGGAGTGCATGCCGTGTTTGTTCCTTTGGGAATGTCCACAATGACCTCTTTTGTCTTGAGACCAGTGTTAAGGATGAGAGTTGAGGATGTGAGTTTATCTAATCCAACATGCTGGGGTCTGTTTGTAAGAAAGTCCAGTATCCAGTTGCAGAGGGAGGGGTCGATGCCAAGGTCACTGAGCTTGGTGATCAGTTTGGAAGGAATGATGGTGTTAAATGCCGAGCTAAAGTCAATGAACAGGAATCGTACGTAGGTGTTGCTCTGATCCAGAAGGTAGAGGGCAGGGTGTAGTGCTATGGAAAAGGCGGCGTCCGTACTCCCATTCTGACGAGGGCAAACTGGTAGGGCTCAAGTGTGGGTGGGAGGCGTGATTCAAGCCAAGCTAGGACCAGCCTCTCGAAGCACTTCATGATGGTCGATGTAAGTGCCATGGGTCGGTAGTCATTAAGGTTTGTTGGAGAGGCGTGTTTGGGAACAGGCAAAATGGAGGTGTATTTGAAGCACGTGGGGACTTTTGATTTGGCCAAAGACAGGTTGAACATGTCAGTCAGGAGCTGAGTACATGTCCTGGGATGCCATCGGGGCCAGCGGCCGTCCGTGTGTTTATCTTGCTCAGTTCATCACGCACATCTGTGCGGGAGAGTGTGAGGGGCAGATGGTCTGCAGGGAGAGTGGCCATAGTGGCTACCTTGTGATTGACCCTGTCAGAGCAAGCATATAAATAATTTAGCTCGTATGGAAGAGAGGGGTCAGTGGACGGGGCGAGGCGTGGGTGGGTTTGAAGTCTGTGATGGTCTGTAACTCCTGCCACAAGCGTCGGGGGTCAGAGGTGTTAAAGTGCTCCTCAACCTTTAGCTTATGGCAGTTCTTCGCCCTTTTGATGCCCCGTTTCAGCTCAGCCCTGGCTATACTGTAGTCCTGCACGTCTCCTGACCTGAAGACAGTATCACGTGCCTTCAGCAGTTGGCAGACCTGCCCATACATCCACGGCTTCTGATGTGGGAAGATTTTTGATCTGTTTGGTGGTGGTGGCATCACTGATGTGGGTGTTGATGCAATCCAAAATAGAAGAGGTGTATGCGTCAATGTCTATTTGAGAGTCCATAGTGTTAAATACAGCAAAGTTGTTCCAGTTGGTGATGTGAAGCTGATGCTGTAAATTGGACTCTGCTCTCTCAGGCCAGACTTTCCCTGTCTTGACCGAGGGCTTGACTCGCCTGATGAGAGGGGGGTATTTGGGTAAAAGGAACACTGAGATATGGTCTGACCGACCCAGATGGGTGAGCGGAGGGCCTTATATGCATCTTTGATATTGGTATAAACATGATCTAGGGCATAGGTGTCAAGAGTCAAGGCCCGCGGGCCAAATCCGGCCCGCAAACTAATTTTATGTGGCCCGCTAGAGTTTTCAAAGAATATAATACGTTTATTATACGACTACACGCCGCTTTACAGAAGCTTGTTGCCCATAAACTACATGTCCCACAATTCATCTCGTTGTGTAACATGTGCACTGAAGCGACAGTCACTGTCGAGTGAGGCAGTGAGTGACACAGCATAGTTACAGCGGCACAGCGACACCAAACACGGAGCAAAATCTGCTTCAGCAACCGAGACAAGAAACACCGGAACCAGAACTGACAGTCGGTTGCTTCCTCACAGAATGTGCCGCTCTGTCAGTCCGCTGTCGCTACGGCTCATTCAGAGACACACATTTTAAAAAAAAAACTTGCATTACGGTTATTTCCACTTTTGTGATATGAGGTCTTGAGTTGCAGCTTATGAATAGTTTTCTCTATATTCAGACGATGAATACTTGTAAATACGTGTGTAAAGTTTGTGAAGGCAGGAGAAAAATGCCTGCGATCACCGTCTCTTCTGTGTTCGTCCTCCCCGCCCCTCCTCATCCCTGAAAACAATGAATGACAGGTGATACACACCAGGGTCTGGAACAGGGGGTTTCAAGTCCTGGCAGACTATTCAAATATTGCAAAATTCTTAAACAGTGCTTGAAAAATTATAAAAATAAGGCTAATTAATGTCATAAATTCATGGGATTTATTTAACAGACAGAGAAATGTAAGTGTGCACCCACATACAATATTTCTGTGTCGACGTGCACCATATGTCAGTGCACAACTATGTGTTAATGCTACCAAACTCATCTTTTAAATAAATTGCACAATTGTTGTAATTGTTGCATATTTTGATTTTGCCTTAGACTAAAGCTTTCAGATGTAGTTATTACCAAACCAATAATTATCCAATGCAGAGGCAATAATTATTTTATAAATATAATACCTTTATATTGTCTTAAAGTTAAAGCCGGCCCTTTGAGTGCAACCATAATGCTAATGTGGCCCGCGATGAAATTGAGTTTGACACCCCTGATCTAGGGTCTTATCTCCTCTTGTGGGACAGGAGACATGTTGGTGGAATTTGGGGAGAACAGTCTTTAGGTGATGATGAAGACAGACTCTAGGTGTATGTCTATTGTTTGTGTAGGAAATGTTCTTTTTTTCGAGGCCCAGAGTCGATTAAAAAGAAACGAAGTGAAGCCCCTCATATAAGTTTTTAAATGAGTATTTAATAAAAGGATGCAGCAGTAGGTTTTACAAAAGTTTCACAGCTGTGGCTCAATAGTCCGGGACACGCGTCCACAGGGACGCTGACTGAGTGGAGCTCATCAGTAGTTACTGTCTGGCGGTCCGGAACAAAAGAGAGATCGATTTCACAACACCAACATGTTTTATAGAACCATCCCTTTCCGACCATAAAATAAACAACTTCAAAATAAGACGCGCTCCGATCTCGTGCTCTCATTGATTGGTAGCGGCGGGCTGGATCCTGTTGGCCGCTTGTCACATGGGGTTCTCCGGATTCTTCTATAGGCTGACGTCGTCGGGGGCGGGTCCTCTTATGACGTCACCGTCGCCATCTTGTTAGTGACATCCTGAAGCTCTCACCTAAGATGTTTTATTATGCGATCCTTCTGAAGTTTATCATTCATTAAACACGCAATAGTATCATTACAGCATCAATGAGTGAAAGGTAGAGGCAGTGTGTTAAGTATGTAACTCCACGCGTCCTTCTCCCTCTACTCATATATACAATACAATATTAGCTTTATGCTATCTGAGGCTAAAAATAACATCCGGTAATACTACCGGAATTGGACAAATATGATCCGTCCAGAAACAGTGAATTATCTTTTAATGTTCCGTTTCAGTATATTGATTATTTCTAACATTTGCTAATGGCTGCATGCAGTTCCTTCATAGCTAGCTTAGCATTAGCATCCGGTGGTATATAGGCTGCGATTGTAATTATGGATGTGAATTCTCTGGGCAGATAGAAGGGTATGCTTTTAACCAATTCTAGGTCGGCAGAACAGTGCCTGGTGGTGGTGCTGTTGTCTGTACACCAGGAGTTGTTGACATAAATACACAGTCCTCCTCTGCGATCATGTTGGTAATAGTCCACTAGTGTTAAGCACTGCCTCTGTAGGTCAGTTAAAATGAAATAGAATGATAGTTATGCATGTAACTACAGTTCTATGAATTCTGGATGACCACCAGAGTTTTCTGTCACTCGGAAGAAGATTCCATTGGGACATTTCTGATGGTGACGTGGGATGATAAAGGCGGGGCTGCCCTACGTCACCCTAGGTCACGTCTGACTGTTGATTTTAAATACTGAACCTGCGCATGCGCGAGATGGATAACACCCAGTGTTAAGCACTGCCTCTGGGGTCAGTAAGAATTCATAGAACCGTAGTTACATGCGTAACTATCGTTTTATTCTTGTGGTTTACATTTGTTTTATGTCCTATCTGTTTTGTCTAAATGTATTTATGCTGCTTTTTATATATTTATTGATGTAAAGCACTTTGGTCAACTCTGTTGTTTTTAAATGTGCTATATGAATACAGTTGGATTGGATTGGAAATACAACGTTAATATAATCTAATTAATCTAATTGAAATTAATCTTATTTAAATCATTTCAATTTATTCTACATATGTACAGTGGGGCAAAAAAGTATTTAGTCAGCCACCAATTGTGCAAGTTCTCCCATTTAAAAAGATGAGAGAGGCCTGTAATTTTCATCATAGGTACACTTCAACTATGAGAGACAAAATGAGAAAAGAAAATCCAGGAAATCACATTGTCTGATTTTTAATGAATTAATTGGTAAATTCCTCTGTAAAATAAGTATTTGGTCACCTACAAACAAGCAAGATTTCTGGCTCTCACAGACCTGTAACTTCTTCTTTAAGAGGCTCCTCTGTCCTCCACTCGTTACCTGTATTAATGGCACCTTTTTGAACTCGTTATCAGTATAAAAGACACCTGTCCACAACCTCAAACAGTCATACTCCAAACTCCACTATGGCCAAGACCAAAGAGTTGTCAAAGGAGACCAGAGACAAAATTGTAGACCTGCACCAGGCTGGGAAAACTGAATCTGCAATAGGTAAGCAGCTTGGTGTGAAGAAATCAACTGTGGGAGCAATTATTATAAAATGGAAGACATACAAGACCACTGCTAATCTCCCTCGATCTGGGGCTCCACGCAAGGTCTCACCCCGTGGGGTCAAAATGATCACAAGAACGGTGAGCAAAAATGCCAGAACCACACGGGGGGACCTAGTGAATGACCTGCAGAGAGCTGGGACCAAAGTAACAGAGGCTACCATCAGTAACACACTACGCCGCCAGGGACTTAAATCCTGCAGTTCCAGACGTGTCCCCCTGCTTAAGCCAGTACATGTCCAGGCCCGTTTGAAGTTTGAGGGCATTTGGATGATCCAGAAGAGGATTGGGAGAATGTCATATGGTCAGATGAAACCAAAATAGAACTTTTTGGTAAAAACTCAACTCTTCGTGTTTGGAGGAGAAAGAATGCAGAGTTGCATCCAAAGAACACCATACCTACTGTGAAGCATGGGGGTGGAAACATCATGCTTTGGGGCTGTTTCTCTGCAAAGGGACCAGGACGACTGATCCGTGTAAAGGAAAGAATGAATGGGGCCATGTATCGTGAGATTTTGAGTGAAAACCTCCTTCCATCAGCAAGGGCACTGAAGATGAAGCGTGGCTGGGTCTTTCAGCATGACAATGATCCCAAACACACCGCCAGGGCAACGAAGGAGTGGCTTCGTAAGAAGCATTTCAAGGTCCTGGAGTGGCCTAGCCAGTCTCCAGAT